>NC_069735.1:72500-152500 GCF_027358585.1 Pangasianodon hypophthalmus
CTACAGTGAAAAGCTAAGTCTAGGCTTCCAGGACAGAAACGTGTGGAGCATGAAGCACATGTCAACACAACAAAGATATTTTTGCCCCCTCTTTATATAAAACTTGAGCTGATGAAAACTTTTTATGAAAGTAAGAGGAAGAAAATTTACTACTATACTACAGAGCACAGACTACATGCAGCACACGAAACCATGGAGCTCACCACGGCACCAAAGACTCATTTTCTGCTTTCACATTTAGACTTGCTCTGTGAAAAGTCTCGAGACCTTGCGATGATGGAGAAACTGCTGTCCAGTGTTATGACTGAAATTCATTAGGAATCACAGTCTAACTCCACAGCACTAGAGCGTTACTAATCCCTAACACACCGCACACTGAGAGGCCCAAACACTAAATTACTCCATGTGAGAATTATAAGATTAACTTACACAACACAGGACTCTTAACTAATTACATACCATGAAGTGCTCTTTTTGTATTCTTTATCACAGAAATATAAAGAAATATAAAGATCTTAAAAACTCTCCCAGTCTCCTCCGGAGTTCACATCCCGCCGCTGCTGAGCGTGAGTGCTGTGATAATGAGCGTTCCTGTCCTTCCTGTCCGTTCTGCTGTTTATAAATACCTGGGATGAGCTTCCTGCGAGCCATGGCGGCGGCTTTGTGTGACTCGTACTCCACAAACGCAAAACCACGGTTCTTAGTTTTGTCCATGGCACTGGGGTACACGATAACATCCACCACTCCATCTGTTACCTGAATACACAATCAAAATGAACACAAATAAGACTCACCGGTCAATCAGGACTAAAGTATTGGCACCCTATAAAAGAAGGAGGAGTTAGTGTGAGTCTGTGGCAGCCGACACGCTGCAGTGGCTGAGCTGCGTTACTGGAACACTTTATAGATGTGGTGGGAATTTTTAGCTCAGTTTGGCCACAAAAATATTTACATACAACTGTACTACTTTAAGATTTCTCAGTGAGGCCCAGTGTAAGGTCTGAAAGTGCAGGAAATCTCAGGTACTGCATATACTCACATTATACAACATTTAATAATCAAAATACTGATTAACTGAAACATTGACCTTCATCATCTCTTCCTGGATTTCCTCCTTCTTCTTGTCTTTAGGAATAGAGCCGATGAAGAGGCGACAGTTGTCCAGACTCACACACACTCCGATGAACTTCCCTGGACGGATTTCGTAGTTGTCGAGGAGGGCAATGGCTCGCTGCGCTGCTTCTCGGGTGGTGTACATGACGAAGGCGTAGCCACGGTTCTCCCCGCTGAACTCCATCATCAAGCGGAACTCATAGATGCGGCCTGCGCGCTCGAACACGGGCACCAGCTCGTCCTCGTACATATCTCTGGGAATTTTTCCCACAAATACCTCACAGCCTCGGGGAGGAGGAGGACCTTCCCAGCCTCGAACACAAACACAAGATCAGCATCTGTCTCTAGTGTAAACACCTCACATCAGATCTGTCTAATTCAAATCACTTCCTAGTAAATAGAGAAATAAATATATTGTCTATAATGACAAAGAATATAAATTGTCTAATGCATGCCTTAAAACCAATCGATCCAACATTGTGTAAGAAAGCTACATACGTAATACGTAAGAAAGCTACATACGTTTTGTGATTGTGATTCCCAAAACAATTCCACTCCCCATCCCTCTGGAATCCTAATCCTAATCCTAATCCTAAATCACACAGCAGCACCTCGGTGTCTCGGCTAAGCGACGCCACTGATTCTTTTCCAGTGTTTAATCCGCTCCACACACACACACACACACACACACACACACACACACACACAGCATTGCTGTGATTTTTCCTCACAGTCACTCTCTCTCAGCTCATAACCCACGCTGTGATAAACACTGACAGTGTACAACTTTTTACTGAAAAGTCTAACAATCTATTTTTCTAAAGAACAGTTAGGTGTTCTATCTATCTATCTATCTATCTATCTATCTATCTATCTGTCTATCTATCTGTCTGTAAGGATGTGCAAAAAGACTTGTATAAAGATTTCACCACAGTCTGTGTGTTTTTAAAAGATCTGAATGATCAATCTGGTGATATTTTCGACTGGGTTCTCATGATGTGAAAACTCCAAACAATAACACTCCTAATCCTCTGTGCATAACCTTCAGCAAACTGAGAAACACTCTCTTATTTATAACGTTTTCTCTTATTTATAAATTTTATAATTCATGAGATTTTCTATGCTCTTAAAGCATTTAATTCCTTACCTGGTGGTGGACCTCCAAATTTCCTTTGTCCGTTTTCCTGGACCATACTGTAACCGGTCTTCTCCATCAGGGCCAGCAGAGCGGTTTCATTAGGGCTGAAGGCCTGACCATCAGCACACGGCTCAACACCACCCTCACTCATCTCCACCTCACACACCGCAGCACTGCGTACACGCGCGCAAGATACTAACGCTGCTCCACCTGCGCCCAGATCAGACAGCTCAGTTCAGCTCAGGAGCAATACAGGTATATTTTTCTGCAGAGGCAGATGGATGTTAGAGCAATCAATCAATCACAATCAATCAATCAATCACAATCAATCAATCACAATCAATCAATCACAATCAATCAATCAATCAATCACAATCAATCAATCACAATCAATCACAATCAATCAATCAATCACAATCAATCACAATCAATCAATCAATCACAATCAATCAATCAATCAATCAATCAGTCAAACACAATCAATCATCAATCAATCAATCAGTCAAGCACAATCAATCGTAATCAATCGTAATCAATCGTAATCACAGTGGCCGGTTTCTCTCAGATCTACACATTCTGCACTTTTTTAAACCGAATCTGCGTCTAACTCGTGAACGTTAAACAGGTTTGTAAAGAAGAACGGAGGTGAGAGATCTGAAAGCTCTGAGGACAGGAAGAGCTCTGGACGCAGTTCGAAGGGAAATAATGGACTTATAATTATTACATAATAAAATTTAGAACTTATTCAGAAAGTGAAATGTGAGTTTATCACTGAATTTCTTTCTCTATTTATAATTTAAGATAGATTTGTGGATAAAATGTGTCTGTAACACGTCTTCTAAAAAAACACATATATTTATATTTATATATTATTTTTTATATATATATATATATATATATATATATATATATATATATATATATATATATATATATATATTATAAAATAATAAAAATATTTCAGTTTTTATTTTAATTCGCTCTATCTCTGAAACTCAAATCACACTGACTGTTTTTCACATATTTCATTCATATCAAAATCAATTCCAGGTTTTTTCTTTATTGGGAAACAGAAATCGCAGTTTTTGATCATTAAAATTTACATTTTCATTTCATTACAGAGCAATTTCTAAAAATGTTCATAGAGTTTATACTTTTTATACAATTTTATAAAAGAGCATGGTATTTTCCTGTTTAAAGGATAAACAAATGATATTCCAACAAATCCTGTAAAAGTCTTTCCCTGAACATGAGGAGAGAGAGAGAGAGAGAGAGAGAGAGATGGAGAGAGAGAAAGAGAGAGATGGAGAGAGAGAAAGATGGAGAGAGAGAGAAGTGGAGAGAGAGAGAGATGGAGAGAGAGAGAGAGAGAGAGATGGAGAGAGAGAAAGAGAGAGATGGAGAGAGAGAAAGATGGAGAGAGAGAGAAGTGGAGAGAGAGAGATGGAGAGAGAGAGAGAGAGAGAGATGGAGAGAGAGAGAGAGAGAGAGAGAGAGAGAGAGAGAGAGAGAGAGAGAGAGAGATGGAGAGAGAGAGAAGTGGAGAGAGAGAGAGATGGAGAGAGAGAGAGAGAGAGAAGTGGAGAGAGAGAGAGAGAGAGATGGAGAGAGAGAAAGAGAGAGATGGAGAGAGAGAAAGATGGAGAGAGAGAGAAGTGGAGAGAGAGAGAGATGGAGAGAGAGAGAGAGAGAGAGAGAGAGAGATGGAGAGAGAGAGAGAGAGAGAGAGAGAAGTGGAGAGAGAGAGAGATGGAGAGAGAGAGAAGTGGAGAGAGAGAGAGATGGAGAGAGAGAGAGAGAGAGAGAGATGGAGAGAGAGAGAGAGGAGAAGCTGAAGGAGATGAATTACCTGAGACCTGACTCTGTGCTAACCGCTAACTCTCAGCAGCTAACTGCTAGCTAACTGACTGAAACACCGCTAGCTACAAGCAGTTAGCTTCCAGCTCTTAGCTCGTTGTTCAACTTCATTAAACACTTAATTACCGAAACGGCAGTTATAAGCCACAAACTTATCCCAAATCCAAAATTCTGAATAATGTGGAATTAACAGAGAATGAATGAACACTTCTGTGTATAAGTTACTTCATAAATTAGCTAACTGTTATTCAGACTAACCGGAAAAACCTGGTTACCTGGGAGATTTATTTATCTAAGGTTTATAATATTCTCGATAGTTTTAATCAAATAATGCATTGAATAAAAGGAAGAAACTTAAAACACAAAGTTTAAAGGTGTAAAGTTTAAAGTGAATAAAAACCGTCGTTTGTTGCTGCGGTTCCCGATGAGCGCGAGACCGACAGTGAGCCGGTGACGTGGGAGAGAAGCTCATACTAGCGCACTACATAGTGTAGATAAATAGTACACAAATAGTACCCGTTTACTCCGTATTCACACCGCCGCTTGCGCACTACCCTACTGTACTACTGTACTACTCTACTACTCTTACTGCTGTACTACTCTTACTGCTGTATTACTGTACTACTCTTACTGCTGTACTACTCTTACTGCTATACTACTGTACTACTGTACTACTCTTACTACTGTACTACTCTTACTACTGTACTACTCTACTACTCTTACTACTGTACTACTCTTACTGCTGTACTACTCTTACTACTGTACTACTCTTACTGCTGTACTACTCTTACTGCTATACTACTGTACTACTGTACTACTCTTACTACTGTACTACTCTTACTACTGTACTACTCTTACTGCTATATTACTGTACTACTGTACTACTCTTACTGCTGTACTACTCTTACTACTGTACTACTCTTACTACTGTACTACTCTTACTACTCT
Organism: Pangasianodon hypophthalmus; assembly: GCF_027358585.1. Taxonomy (NCBI): domain Eukaryota; kingdom Metazoa; phylum Chordata; class Actinopteri; order Siluriformes; family Pangasiidae; genus Pangasianodon; species Pangasianodon hypophthalmus. The sequence continues at coordinate 77,557 of NC_069735.1, forward strand.
TACTACTGTACTACTCTTACTGCTATATTACTGTACTACTGTACTACTCTTACTGCTGTACTACTCTTACTACTCTTACTACTGTACTACTCTTACTGCTATATTACTGTACTACTGTACTACTCTTACTGCTGTACTACTCTTACTACTGTACTACTGTACTACTCTTACGGCTGTACTACTCTTACGGCTGTACGACTCTTACTACTGTACTAGTCTTACTGCTATACTACTGTACTACTGTACTACTCTTACTGCTGTACTACTCTTACTACTGTACTACTCTTACTACTGTACTACTCTTACGGCTGTACGACTCTTACTACTGTACTACTCTTACTACTGTACTACTGTACTACTCTTACTGCTATACTACTCTTACTGCTGTACGACTCTTACTACTGTACGACTCTTACTACTGTACTAGTCTTACTGCTATATTACTGTACTACTGTACTACTCTTACTGCTGTACTACTCTTACTACTGTACTACTGTACTACTCTTACTACTGTACTACTCTTACTGCTGTACGACTCTTACTACTGTACTAGTCTTACTGCTATATTACTGTACTACTGTACTACTCTTACTGCTGTACTACTGTACTACTCTTACTACTGTACTACTCTTACTGCTGTACGACTCTTACTGCTGTACGACTCTTACTGCTGTACTACTGTACTACTCTTACTGCTATATTACTCTTACTGCTGTACGACTCTTACTACTGTACGACTCTTACTACTGTACTAGTCTTACTGCTATATTACTGTACTACTGTACTACTCTTACTGCTGTACTACTCTTACTACTGTACTACTGTACTACTCTTACTGCTGTACTACTGTACTACTCTTACTGCTATACTACTCTTACTGCTGTACGACTCTTACTACTGTACTAGTCTTACTGCTATATTACTGTACTACTGTACTACTCTTACTGCTGTACTACTCTTACTACTGTACTACTGTACTACTGTACTAGTCTTACTGCTATATTACTGTACTACTGTACTACTCTTACTGCTGTACTACTCTTACTACTGTACTACTGTACTACTCTTACTGCTGTACTACTCTTACTACTGTACTACTGTACTACTCTTACGGCTGTACTACTCTTACGGCTGTACGACTCTTACTACTGTACTAGTCTTACTGCTATACTACTGTACTACTGTACTACTCTTACTGCTGTACTACTCTTACTACTGTACTACTCTTACTGCTGTACTACTCTTACTACTGTACTACTCTTACTACTGTACTACTCTTACTGCTGTACGACTCTTACTACTGTACTACTGTACTACTCTTACTACTGTACTACTCTTACTACTGTACTACTCTTACTGCTGTACTACTCTTACTACTGTACTACTCTTACTACTGTACTACTGTACTACTCTTACTACTGTACTACTCTTACTGCTGTACGACTCTTACTGCTGTACTACTCTTACTACTGTACTACTGTACTACTCTTACTACTGTACTACTCTTACTACTGTACTACTGTACTACTCTTACGGCTGTACTACTCTTACGGCTGTACGACTCTTACTACTGTACTAGTCTTACTGCTATACTACTGTACTACTGTACTACTCTTACTGCTGTACTACTCTTACTACTGTACTACTCTTACTGCTATACTACTCTTACTACTGTACTACTGTACTACTCTTACTACTGTACTACTCTTACTGCTGTACGACTCTTACTGCTGTACTACTCTTACTACTGTACTACTGTACTACTCTTACTACTGTACTACTCTTACTACTGTACTACTGTACTACTCTTACGGCTGTACTACTCTTACGGCTGTACGACTCTTACTACTGTACTAGTCTTACTGCTATACTACTGTACTACTGTACTACTCTTACTGCTGTACTACTCTTACTGCTATACTACTCTTACTACTGTACTACTCTTACTACTGTACTACTGTACTACTCTTACTACTGTACTACTCTTACTGCTGTACGACTCTTACTGCTGTACTACTCTTACTACTGTACTACTGTACTACTCTTACTACTGTACTACTCTTACTGCTGTACGACTCTTACTGCTGTACTACTCTTACTGCTGTACTACTGTACTACTCTTACTACTGTACTACTCTTACTGCTGTACGACTCTTACTGCTGTACTACTCTTACTGCTGTACTACTGTACTACTCTTACTGCTGTACGACTCTTACTACAGTACGACTCTTACTACTGTACTAGTCTTACTGCTATATTACTGTACTACTGTACAACTCTTACTGCTGTACTACTGTACTACTCTTACTACTGTACTACTCTTACTGCTATATTACTGTACTACTGTACTACTCTTACTGCTGTACTACTCTTACTACTGTACTACTGTACTACTCTTACTGCTGTACTACTCTTACTACTGTACTACTCTTACTACTCTTACTACTGTACTACTCTTACTACTGTACTACTCTTACGGCTGTACTACTCTTACGGCTGTACGACTCTTACTACTGTACTAGTCTTACTGCTATACTACTGTACTACTGTACTACTCTTACTGCTGTACTACTCTTACTACTGTACTACTCTTACTACTGTACTACTCTTACTGCTGTACGACTCTTACTACTGTACTACTCTTACTGCTATACTACTCTTACTTCTGTACTACTCTTACTACTGTACTACTGTACTACTCTTACTACTGTACTACTCTTACTGCTGTACGACTCTTACTACTGTACGACTCTTACTACTGTACTACTGTACTACTCTTACTACTGTACTACTCTTACTGCTGTACGACTCTTACTGCTGTACGACTCTTACTGCTGTACGACTCTTACTGCTATACTACTCTTACTGCTGTACGACTCTTACTACTGTACGACTCTTACTACTGTACTAGTCTTACTGCTATATTACTGTTCTACTGTACTACTCTTACTGCTGTACTACTCTTACTACTGTACTACTCTTACTACTGTACTACTCTTACTGCTATACTACTCTTACTACTGTACTACTCTTACTACTGTACTACTGTACTACTCTTACTGCTGTACTACTCTTACTACTGTACTACTGTACTACTCTTACTACTGTACTACTCTTACTGCTGTACGACTCTTACTACTGTACTAGTCTTACTGCTATATTACTGTACTACTGTACTACTCTTACTGCTGTACTACTCTTACTACTGTACTACTCTTACTGCTATACTACTCTTACTACTGTACTACTCTTACTACTGTACTACTGTACTACTCTTACGGCTGTACTACTCTTACGGCTGTACGACTCTTACTACTGTACTACTCTTACTGCTATACTACTCTTACTGCTGTACGACTCTTACTACTGTACTACTCTTACTGCTGTACTACTCTTACTACTGTACTACTCTTACTGCTGTACGACTCTTACTGCTGTACTACTCTTACTACTGTACTACTGTACTACTCTTACTACTGTACTACTCTTACTGCTGTACGACTCTTACTGCTGTACGACTCTTACTGCTGTACTACTGTACTACTCTTACTGCTATACTACTCTTACTGCTGTACGACTCTTACTACTGTACGACTCTTACTACTGTACTAGTCTTACTGCTATATTACTGTACTACTGTACTACTCTTACTGCTGTACTACTCTTACTACTGTACTACTGTACTACTCTTACTACTGTACTACTCTTACTGCTGTACGACTCTTACTACTCTTACTACTGTACTACTGTACTACTCTTACTACTGTACTACTCTTACTGCTGTACGACTCTTACTACTGTACTACTCTTACTGCTGTACTACTCTTACTACTGTACTACTCTTACTGCTGTACTACTGTTACTACTGTACTACTCTTACTGCTGTACTACTCTTACTACTCTTACTACTGTACTACTCTTACTGCTGTACTACTCTTACTACTGTACTACTCTTACTACTGTACTACTCTTACTACTGTACTACTGTACTACTCTTACTACTGTACTACTCTTACTGCTGTACGACTCTTACTACTGTACTACTATACTATTCTACTACTGTACAACTCTTACTGCTGTACTACTGTACTACTCTTACTGCTATAGTACTCTTACTGCTGTATTACTGTACTACTCTTACTACTGTACGACTCTTACTGCTGTACTACTCTTACTACTGTACTACTGTACTACTCTTACTACTGTAGTACTCTTACTACTGTACTACTATACTATTCTACTACTGTACTACTCTTACTGCTATACTACTCTTACTGCTGTATTACTGTACTACTCTTACTACTGTACTACTCTTACTACTGTACGACTCTTACTGCTGTACGACTCTTACTACTGTACTACTCTTACTGCTGTACTACTCTTACTGCTGTACTACTCTTACTACTGTACTACTCTTACTGCTGTACGACTCTTACTACTGTACTACTCTTACTACTGTACTATTCTACTACTGTACTACTCTACTATACTACTCTTACTACTGTACTACTGTTACTGCTGTACTACTCTTATTACTGTACTACTCTTACTGCTATACTACTGTACTACCCTACTGTACTACTGTACTACTCTTACTACTGTACGACTCTTACTACTGTACTACTCTTACTGCTGTACGACTCTTACTACTGTACTACTCTTACTACTGTACTACTCTTACTGCTGTACGACTCTTATTACTGTACTACTCTTACTACTGTACTACTCTTACTGCTATACTACTGTACTACCCTACTGTACTACTGTACTACTCTTACTACTGTACGACTCTTACTACTGTACTACTCTTACTGCTGTACGACTCTTACTACTGTACTACTCTTACTGCTGTACTACTCTTACTACTGTACGACTCTTACTACTGTACTACTCTTACTGCTGTACTACTCTTACTACTGTACTACTCTTACTACTCTTACTACTGTACTACTGTACTACTCTTACTACTGTACTACTCTTACTACTGTACTACTCTTACTGCTGTACTACTCTTACTATTCTACTACTGTACTACTCTTACTACTGTACTACTGTACTACTCTTACTGCTGTACTACTCTTACTATTCTTCTACTGTACTACTCTTACTACTGTACTACTCTTACTGCTGTACTACTCTTACTACTGTAGTACTGTACTACTCTTACTACTGTACTACTCTTACTACTGTACTACTCTTACTGCTGTACGACTCTTACTACTGTACTACTCTTACTACTCTTACTACTGTACTACTCTTACTACTGTACTACTCTTACTGCTGTACTACTCTTACTACTGTACTACTGTACTACTCTTACTACTGTACTACTCTTACTACTGTACTACTCTTACTGCTGTACGACTCTTACTACTGTACTACTCTTACTGCTGTACTACTCTTACTGCTATACTATTCTACTACTGTACTACCCTACTGTACTACTGTACTACTCTTACTGCTGTACTACTCTTACTACTGTACTACTTTTACTACTGTACGACTCTTACTGCTGTACTACTGTACTACTCTTACTACTGTACTACTCTTACTGCTGTACGACTCTTACTACTGTACTACTCTTACTGCTGTACTACTCTTACTACTCTTACTACTGTACGACTCTTACTACTGTACTACTCTTACTGCTGTACTACTCTTACTACTGTACTACTCTTACTGCTGTACGACTCTTACTACTGTACTACTCTTACTACTGTACTACTCTTACTGCTGTACTACTCTTACTATTCTACTACTGTACTACTCTTACTGCTGTACGTCTCTTACTACTGTACTACTCTTACTGCTGTACTACTCTTACTACTCTTACTACTGTACTACTGTACTACTCTTACTGCTGTACTACTCTTACTACTGTACTACTGTACTACTCTTACTACTGTACTACTCTTACTACTGTACTACTCTTACTGCTATACTATTCTACTACTGTACTACCCTACTGTACTACTGTACTACTCTTACTACTGTACTACTGTACTACTCTTACTACTGTACTACTTTTACTACTGTACGACTCTTACTGCTGTACTACTGTACTACTCTTACTACTGTACTACTCTTACTGCTGTACGACTCTTACTACTGTACTACTCTTACTGCTGTACTACTCTTACTACTCTTACTACTGTACGACTCTTACTACTGTACTACTCTTACTGCTGTACTACTCTTACTACTGTACTACTCTTACTACTGTACTACTCTTACTGCTGTACGACTCTTACTACTGTACTACTGTACTACTCTTACTGCTGTACTACTCTTACTATTCTACTACTGTACTACTCTTACTGCTGTACGACTCTTACTACTGTACTACTCTTACTGCTGTACTACTCTTACTACTCTTACTACTGTACTACTGTACTACTCTTACTGCTGTACTACTCTTACTACTGTACTACTGTACTACTCTTACTGCTGTACGACTCTTACTACTGTACTACTCTTACTGCTGTACTACTCTTACTGCTATACTATTCTACTACTGTACTACCCTACTGTACTACTGTACTACTCTTACTGCTGTACTACTCTTACTACTGTACTACTGTACTACTCTTACTACTGTACTACTTTTACTACTGTACGACTCTTACTGCTGTACTACTGTACTACTCTTACTACTGTACTACTCTTACTGCTGTACGACTCTTACTACTGTACTACTCTTACTGCTGTACGACTCTTACTATCTTACTACTGTACGACTCTTACTACTGTACTACTCTTACTACTGTACTACTCTTACTACTGTACTACTCTTACTGCTGTACGACTCTTACTACTGTACTACTCTTACTACTGTACTACTCTTACTGCTGTACTACTCTTACTATTCTACTACTGTACTACTCTTACTGCTGTACGACTCTTACTACTGTACTACTCTTACTGCTGTACTACTCTTACTACTCTTACTGCTGTACTACTCTTACTATTCTACTACTGTACTACTCTTACTGCTGTACGACTCTTACTACTGTACTACTCTTACTGCTGTACTACTCTTACTACTCTTACTACTGTACTACTGTACTACTCTTACTGCTGTACTACTCTTACTACTGTACTACTCTTACTGCTGTACTACTCTTACTGCTATACTATTCTACTACTGTACTACCCTACTGTACTACTGTACTACTCTTACTGCTGTACTACTCTTACTACTGTACTACTCTTACTACTGTACGACTCTTACTGCTGTACTACTCTTACTACTGTACTACTCTTACTGCTGTACGACTCTTACTACTGTACTACTATACTATTCTACTACTGTACTACTCTTACTGCTATAGTACTCTTACTGCTGTATTACTGTACTACTCTTACTACTGTACGACTCTTACTGCTGTACTACTCTTACTACTGTAGTACTCTTACTGCTGTACTACTATACTATTCTACTACTGTACTACTCTTACTGCTGTATTACTGTACTACTCTTACTACTGTACGACTCTTACTGCTGTACGACTCTTACTACTGTACTACTCTTACTGCTGTACTACTCTTACTGCTATACTATTCTACTACTGTACTACTCTTACTGCTGTACGACTCTTACTGCTGTACGACTCTTACTACTGTACTACTCTTACTGCTGTACTACTCTTACTACTGTACTACTATACTATTCTACTACTGTACTACTCTTACTGCTATAGTACTCTTACTGCTGTATTACTGTACTACTCTTACTACTGTACGACTCTTACTGCTGTACTACTCTTACTACTGTAGTACTCTTACTGCTGTACTACTATACTATTCTACTACTGTACTACTCTTACTGCTGTATTACTGTACTACTCTTACTACTGTACGACTCTTACTGCTGTACGACTCTTACTACTGTACTACTCTTACTGCTGTACTACTCTTACTGCTATACTATTCTACTACTGTACTACTCTTACTGCTGTACGACTCTTACTGCTGTACTACTCTTACTGCTGTACTACTCTTACTACTGTACTACTGTACTATTCTACTACTGTACTACCCTACTGTACTACTCTTACTGCTGTAGTACTCTTATTACTGTACTACTTTTACTGCTGTACTACTCTTACTACTATACTACTGTATTACTATTAGTACTGTACTATTCTACTATTCTACTACTATACTACCCTACTGTACTACTCTTACTATACTACTCTTACTATACTACCCTACTATACTACTGTATTATTCTACTATTCTACTGTACTTCTGTACTATTATTCTACTATACTACTGTTCTACCTTCTGTAAGACTGAGAGTTTAGTAACATATAAATATAGAAAGAGTAATATTATAGTACTTTAATAGTAACAGATTTGTGGTTTATTCACACATACACTCTGCTTTATTACTCTGCTTTAAAACTGTAGAACTCAACACCACTTTGCAGTCAGAGGTCAAGCTTTAAAAAGTATTCTTTTAAAAATAATCTTTTATTCTAGCATGTAATTGAAAGCACTTCCTCTGTTTTTGTTGTTCATAGTTTCAATTTATTTTTATTTAATGATTCTAAAATCATAAATACAGTCGGGTTCAGAAATCCATATTTATGTATAAACAAATAAATTTAATTTATTCACACATTGATCTTATCATTTATTTCCAAATGTATGAGGTTTCTCTGTACACCATAAACACAGCAGCTACGTAAAGAGTAAATATAAAGTGTGTTGTTTGAGACAGAAACAACAGAAAAATCACTGCATTCCTTCATTTACTTTATCCTGATCAGCGTGGCAATGGATCCGGAGTCTCTCCTGGCGACTCTGCGTCTGAGGCAGGAATACACCATAGATATGATGTCCATCCACACTCATCCATGCACTCATCCACACGTCCATCCACACTCATCCACACTCATCCATGCACTCATCCACACGACCATCCACACGCCCATCCACACGCCCATCCACACGCCCATCCACACGCCCATCCACACGACCATCCACACGACCATCCACACGACCATCCACACTCATCCACACGACCATCCACACTCATCCACACGACCATCCACACTCTCATCCACACACTCATCCACACTCTCATCCACACTCTCATCCACACTCTCATCCACACTCTCATCCACACTCATCCACACGACCATCCACACGACCATCCACACTCATCCACACGCCCATCCACACTCTCATCCACACTGTCATCCACACGCCCAACCACACTCATCCACACGCCCATCCACACGCCCATCCACACTCTCATCCACACTCTCATCCACACTCTCATCCACACCCATCCACGCGCCCATCCACACTCATCCACACTCATCCACGCGCCCATCCACACTCATCCACACACCCATCCACACTCATCCACACGACCATCCACACGACCATCCACACGACCATCCACACTCTCATCCACACTCTCATCCACACTCATCCACGCGCCCATCCACACTCATCCACGCGCCCATCCACACTCATCCACGCGCCCATCCACACTCATCCACACTCTCATCCACACTCATCCACACTTTCATCCACACTCTCATCCACACTCATCCACTCGCCCATCCACACTCATCCACGCGCCCATCCACACTCATTCATGCGCCCATCCACGCGCCCATCCACAGGCTCATTCACACTTTTGGAATTTATCTTAGCCAATCCACACACTGGCATGCTTTTAGGAGGTGGGACGAAACCAGAGAACCCAGAGGAAGCCCACATGGACATAGGAAGAAGTCGAGCTCAGGCTCGAACCACAACCATGAGGAGGGAACGCTACTGTGCTGCCCAGTTGTGTTTATTGTACAGTATAAAAATAAATTACTTCAGATTTTCTCACATAAGATTCAATGTTCACACTCAATCTGGAAGTTTCCATCAACATGATGTAGATTTTATATTCTACTCTAAATATATATATTTATACATTTGGAATATGTATCAGTAGTGAGATGAACACACAGTGATAACTCCTAATCTACATTACAGTGTTCAGTAATATTAATGCAATAAATTACATGGACATCACTAAACCATGACCTGTAATAACTTGGAGAGAGAGTTATGATGCCATCCATATGGTGAAGGGAATGATCAGTGTGAGTAACACTCCACACACAGACACACTGCCCAGAAACACCGTAATGAACACACACAACACAAGACTCAGGAACGAGCTGGTCCTACTGAACACGATCTTCCTGACCCTTTTACAGAACTGCAAAAAGAGAAGAGAAGAGAAGGTGAAGGTGAAGGTGTGTTCAATGACTTTTGATTTGTATTTCACATACAGTGAATACAGTAGTGTGTGTGTGTGTGTGTGTGTGTGTCTACAAAAATACAGTATGAATCAGGCACAATAATGTGCGTCAGTTCATGTCAACAACTGACAAAGTTTCTGTCACATGACTTTGCATACAATTAGTCATTTTTAAAAAATAAATTTCCTCCTGATAACTATATGACTAATTAATAGTGATCTTACTGTATGTGTATGTGAACCTTTCCTTGAATACCGGTTGTCTCCCATAATCAGAGACCTGGGTAAAGGTCGTGTTTAAACAGAATGGTACAGTAAGTGGATGAAATCGTGTGTTTAAGATTGCAGGGTTGCAGACAGCAATTACACAAAAACAGTGGTGTGATGTAGTGTACATTTAATTCATCTATGAGGTGTCACGAGAAAGGAGTAATATTAGACATAAAGGAAGCAGAGGAAGATCATAAAATTATAATAGGATTATATGTCACTCAAATTCCCAGAATACGTTCCCAGAAAAAGTTGGTGAAGTTTTAATTCTGATTTAACAATAGGTGGAGATAAAACACTTCTCTGCCCTAAAGCCATCATTATTTAGTTACAGTGGTGGAAATCACATCACGCAATTTATTATGTTTATCATTAAGTTCTTATAATGATTATTTTGATTATTCACTGGAATTGAATGAGTTTAATCCAAACCTCAGTAACTGAAAAAAAAAAAAAAAAGTCACCTATAAATAATGTAAAGTAGATCCTAACGTGTTCTGTCAGTGGAAAATCCCGAGGTAAAAAGCTGTATAACTCTAATAAACATCCAGAATATTGATTACTGCACACATTAAAATAATCAGCCTGATATTTGAAAAGTTGATAAAAGTTGATGATCATAAAATAAGGTCCAGGAGATTTAATTGACAGTTAAAGGGTCCCTGGTTCCAAAATGTTTGAGAAATACTGATGTAGTACACACACACACACACGCACGCACACGCACACACACACACACACACACACACACACACACACACACACACACACACACACCTTTTATAGCCTCACAAAATGTGTGTGTCCAGCTGAATACTCGTGTTAGAAACACTGTGTATCATGCCATTTTAAATCCAATTTTAACTTTGGTATTTAATGTGGGAGATGATGTGTCTTAGCCATAGCTGTAACTCGCAAAAGTAAAATCTTTTGTTTTTTATAATCAAACATACTGTAACTGTAAGTAAATCAAAAACTTTGATTTTTTTTTTAAAATAATCACCGTCGGTTTTTACTTCAACAAATTAAATGAAGCTGCACCCAGTATTCCTGGGATATAGTCCGGATCTGCCACGCCCCTGACCGGAATAAAACTCTTACTGAAGGAGTTTATCAATTTCTGATAGGAAAAACAATATTCACATTAAAACTTTATCTTCTACTGCTGAAATCATAGAGACTGTCCTGTTTCTCATCCCAGAACTCTTATTCACAATCTGCTCACACTGAACATCCTGTACACACACTCAGTACTGTTTCACTCTTCTACACCTGTACACAGGAATGATTTATAATCACACTATCCGTGTCACCCAGATGAGGATGGTTCCCTTCTGAGTCTGGTTCCTCTCAAGGTTTCTTCTTCATATCGTCTCAGGGAGTTTTTCCTCACCACCATCACCTCTGGCTCGCTCATTAGGATCTAAATCTACATCTGTAGATTTCTGTAAAGCTGATTTGGGACAATGTCTATTGTTAAAAGTGTTATATAAATGAAACTGAACTGAATATATTAATCATATACGGAGTATAAAAACTCAAACTCAGTACAAGCTAAATAACCATCAATAAAGATAAATTTATTAACTTGCTAAAATAAGCTATTTTCTTGAATTTAAGTAAAATGTAATTAATTAAATGAGATATTGAGATACTTCTTGATTTTTGGATATATTCAGCATTAAAATATCTGAAAACATGTGGAATGATGGAAACTTCCTCAAGTTATAATGACTCATTTCCTGTCTCGCCTTTATTACATTTCATAATTCCCGTTTGGCGGGCTAGTTTCATTTCTCCTGCCCTCATTTCATCATTTCTAATTTTAAACCACAGAATAACAAACTCCAAGCCAACCGTGTCGACAGATACGCCTCCGCCACCAAGTCTACTCCTTCTTGTTACTGATTTGTAATATCCTTAAAATATACTTCAAATAGGAAAGAAGCTATTAAAGAAAAACTATTTCAGACATTTGACCTTGCTTTGACCTTGACAAAATGTCATCAGTTCATCTGCAGGTTACAGTGATAATTCCATACACATCCTACAAACATTCCAACACTCGCTGTTGAGAATCTGGGACGGACAGACGCAGGGGCAAAACAAAATGTAATGGACAAAATAAATACCTGATGTCTAAGACCAGTGTAAGGTAGAGCAGGTAAATATTTCTGCATTGTTCCAAATAAGGCATATTGAAAACACGGTCCCCTGCGTATGGAGACTTTTGGGACATGCTGTATTTTGGTTTAGTTTTAAAGTTTTGATCCCAAACTACAAAATGTCAGTCCACAGATTCCAAGATCCCACACGTGATCATGTGAAAAACATGAAAATGCATTTCAACATGTTAGGCCCTGAAAGTGCACGTGTGGACTCAAGTAAACATGCGTGACATCATGTAAATAACGTGATCATAACGTGAGAATAGCTAAAACCATGTGTGAAAGATTAAGTTCTGAAAAATGGATTAATATGTAAAAATTGCACGTGAAAAATATAAACATGCATTACATGTGCAAAATGTGTGAACGATAAGTGAATAAAGCTGTACACTCATGGATAAAAACTAAATGCTTTTACACATGATACTGAAAACTAAAACTATATGTAGTGCCTACATGAATGTGATCTGAATCCTACATGAATGTGATCTGAATCCTACATGAATGTGATATGAATCCTACATGAATGTGATATGAATCCTACATGAATGTGATATGAATCCTACATGAATGTGATCTGAATCCTACATGAATGTGATATGAATCCTACATGAATGTGATCTGAATCCTACATGAATGTGATATGAATCCTACATGAATGTGATCTGAATCCTACATGAATGTGATCTGAATCCTACATGAATGTGATATGAATCCTACATGAATGTGATCTGAATCCTACATGAATGTGATCTGAATCCTACATGAATGTGATCTGAATCCTACATGAATGTGATATGAATCCTACATGAATATTATCGAAACTTGGATAACATAGTCCTATATGAAGCCCATGTGAGAGTAAGACACGGTGTGAAGTTTTTCAGACTGTTGGTTGTGTTGTGTGATGTTGTACCTGGTAGGTCTGAAAGCTCACGCTGGTTCCATATCTGCAGAACATGACATAATGTTCACAGTTGAACCACAGCAGACTGTAGTCCATGGATCCCATCAGCTTCTCCGCTCGCCTGGCCACTTCTTCACCCTGGAGCGGCGGCCAACTGCACACCCTGTCCATGCTGTTCACCAGAATCTCAGCTCCGTACGCAAAGTCCTCCACAGAGTCCACACGAATGCTGGCCTTTTTTGCGATCACACCCAGAATCAGCCGATTGTTGGTCACCATCTTGGAGATGGCACTTTCATCAGCTGAGATAAGGGGCAGGATGTCAGGAATGAGGTGAGCCACACGGTTGTTGCCCAGGTAGATCCCAAAATGTGTGAAGAGCGTTCGGGGAACCTCCAGGAGATCCCCCCGCTTAAACATGGAGATGTCATATGTGTCTGGTTTCAACTTCTTTTTGTCCTCGTCTGTGATCAGCGCTGTGAAAAAGCCACAGAGGAACTGGAGGAGAAACATCGTCTGAGAGATGAGCTGTGTTTCTGAAAGGCTTGTGAAGGTTTTATCCTCCATGCGGAGGCTGAGGAGGGGCGTGGGGATTACAGACCTGGACCTATTCTCATACAGATTTATAGAAAAGAATGTCACATGTTCAGTGAAACACAATACACAATGGGTTACTCAACTTCAGCTCCACTCCTCACTAAAGGGGACAAAAAATAAGGAGAAATGCAAAAACAGAAATCAGTTTCTATTTTTGGTTGAGGTCAGGTCAGCGTGGTGCAACTGTGAACTTTTAATTCTCTCAAATCCTTGTATAAATATAAAAACGTCCTTTTACACAACGTTACACAATCTGAGTTCCCTGAGGACGCTGAAGAACTCTATAACAGAACTCTATTACTCTCCAGATGTGTTCTGACATTTTTTATCTGAATGTGAAATAAATTCTGTCACCAAAACGAAGAATTTGAACATAACATCTGGAACATAATTTCAATTTGATCTAATTCAACTACATAACTTCAATTACAAATTCAAATAGAGGCATAAAAATAATAAATAAAAATAAAATTCAGACTGCAGTGGCACATTTCTCACTCCATCGGGCTTTTCTCAGGCTGCAGACACACAACTTGTACATCATTTATCATATACATATCATTTTACCCGATTTTCTTTTTAAACTTGTGTTAAACACACACACACACACACACACTCACACGCATATGTTACATACCAACACAAGTAAGGGCATGACCGCACACAGGATTGTTTTTCTCACGAGAGTGGATCTGATGTGTTTTATTCTCTAATTTGTAGATTATGGTATCTTACTGAATATGTTTATTTCATTACTCTTGATTATTTCTCACTGCAAACACTATTCTTCTTCTGCTGCAGCTGTAGTGTGTGAATTTCCCTCTGGGATTAATAAAGTGATCTATCTAATGATAAGAGACAAAGAATCAGTTCTAAACATTTATTAGCATTAAATGAGTAGAGTACAAAAACATACGTGATTAACATAAAACTGTTAAACTTCAGTAAACATATAAACATATTAGAGCAGCACTGAGTCACTGTCAGTACAGTTTAGTGATATCTCACTACAACACACACACACACACACACACACACTTCGGCAAACCTGTGTTAAACTGAACACAGATGTAATGAAGCATGATGTAGACACGATAATAAAAGTCTCTTATCCGGCCATCCAGAGGATGAAGGAAATTAGAAGGACAGGAAGTGCTGTGGATACGGATAATCCCACGAACAATATGGAAATTATTCCGATGACTGTAGTGAGCAGGACACTCCTCTGATCCCGGATAACAGATTTCAGGCACTCACAAAACTGCACAGGAGAAGGAGAAAAGCGTCAGTGTGTTACTGAGTTTAGATTGGTCTCTGACACACACTCTCACACTGACACACACACTCACTGACACACACACTCACTGACACACACACTCACTGACACACACACTCTCACTGACACACACACACTCACACTGACACACACTCTCACACTGACACACACACTCACACTGACACACACACTCACTGACACACACTCACTGACACACACTCACTGACACACACACTCTCACTGACACACACACTCTCACTGACACACACACACTCACACTGACACACACACACTCACACTGACACACACACACTCACACTGACACACACTCTCACACTGACACACACTCACACTGACACACACACTCACACTGACACACACACTCACACTGACACACACTCACACTGACACACACTCACACTGACACACACACTCTGGCACACACACTCTGACACACACTATGACACACACTCACTGACACACACTCACTGACACACACTCTCACTGACACACACACTCTCACTGACACACACTCTCACTGACACACACTCACACTGACACACACTCACACTGACACACACACTCACACTGAAACACACACTCACTGACACACTCACTGACACACTCACTGACACATGCTCACTGACACACACTCACACTGACACACACTCACACTGACACACACTCACACTATGACACACACTCACTGACACACACTCACTGACACACTCACTGACACACACTCACACTGACACACTCACACTGACACACACTCACACTGATACACACACTCACTGACACACACTCACTGACACACACACTCTGACACACACTATGACACACACTCACTGACACACACTCACTGACACACACTCACACTGACACACACTCACACTGACACACACACTCACACTGAAACACACACTCACTGACACACACTCACTGACACACTCACTGACACACGCTCACTGACACACACTCACACTGACACACACTCACACTGACACACACTCACTGACACACACTCACACTATGACACACACTCACTGACACACACTCACTGACACACTCACTGACACACACTCACACTGACACACTCACACTGACACACTCACACTGACACACACTCACACTGATACACACACTCACTGACACACACACTCACTGACACACACTATGACACACACTCACTGACACACACTCACTGACACACACTCACACTGACACACACTCTCACTGACACACACACTCTCACTGACACACACTCTCACTGACACACACTCTCACTGACACACTCACTGACACACACTCACTGACACACACACACACTGACACACACACTCACTGACACACACACTCTCACTGACACACACTCACACACACACTCACTGACACACACTCACACTCACTGACACACACTCACACTCACTGACACACACTCACTGACACACTCACTGACACACACTCACACTGACACACACACTCACTGACACACACTCACTGACACACACTCACTGACACACACTCACACTGACACACACTCACACTGACACACACTCACTGACACACTCACACTGACACACACTCACACTGACACACACTCACTGACACACACACTCACACTGACACACACACTCACTGACACACACTCACTGACACACACTCACTGACACACACTCACACTGACACACACACTCACACTGACACACACTCACTGACACACACACACTGACACACACACTCACTGACACACACTCACTGACACACACTCACTGACACACACACTCACTGACACACACTCACACTGACACACACTCACACTGACACACACACTCACTGACACACACTCACACTGACACACACACTCACTGACACACACTCACACTGAAACCGCGGTTGTTATTTTACATTCCAGAAAGATCAGATTTTCCGAGAAACGTGTTTCCAGTGATGTGAAAACAGTAGCTGCTTTAAATGGAAGGGTTTCTGTGGATTTCTGTTCACGGGGTTTTTATGATTTTATGTAAAATAGTGAAGGAAACAGGGCTGTGACTGATTTCTGATATTGTTGGGAATAAACTGGAGGAAATTGAACAGAATCCTTGTGAATTCTGAGAGCTGCTCTTGGCTGAGAAACAGGTTTTAGGATGTAAATGCTTCTAGGATGTAAAGTCAGTATGTCTGAAAACTTCAATTTCTTTGTGTATTTTACTTTGAAGTATTTTCCATTTTCTGTATATGACGTAACATAAAGAAACACAGAGACCTAAACTAAACACTGAAAGTCTGAGTCTTAGTAAGCCAACAGCAGGAATATCTGGGAAGACGTTTGAGTGTAAAGTTATTTTAAAGCTGCTTGGACGGGAAATGTGCTCTAGTCGTAGTAAACCAAGCAGATTTTAACTCTGTGTTTATTTTTAGAGACGTTTCTCACTGAGGCGCTTCATGCAGTTGGCTTAAATCAGGCGTATTACTAACTGCAGCTATAAAATGCCCTGCAGGCTGTTACTGAAATGTCACTCTCAGGACGAAACGGTTCTAAACGGTACCGTTCCTCGTCACTGGGGTTCCTGCAGCGTGCATCTTCTACACGGCGCGTGGATGCAGTTTACTTTTAAATAATTTAAGGTGCATAATTACACACCAAGGACCTCTGATAATAATTTAGAGGTTCCAGGTAAACTATATACACTAAAGGTACTAAAGGTGTACCCTTGAAGGTTCCACCCCAGTGACAAGGGTTCTGTGGAACCATTATCTTTTAATAACCCTTAAAAATGGCCTTGTTTAAATGGTTCTTGTAAATGATTGTAAATGTAAATGGTTCTTTCAAATGGTTCCAAGAAGCTATCAAGAAATAAAATCAATGTTTCTAACTGTAGAGTCTCAGAACAAAGGTACCAAAGATACCTGAAGGTTCCACTCCAGTGACCAGGGTACAGTTTAGTACCTTCCTACTGAGTGTGGGTCAGAACCAGTGAAGGGTTCCACCAGTGAGACAGTCTGAGGTTCCTCACTACAATGTGCTGAAATGTTCTGAGTGTAATGTTGGAAGTGCTGGTGACCCGGGTGTCCGGTGTCCGGTACCTTGTCGGTCTGCAGGCTGATCCCGGTACCGTATCGGCAGAAGGTGACGAAGTGCTCGCAGTTGTTCCACAGGAGGCTGTAGCGAACAGCGCCGATCAGTTTTTCCGCCGTGCGCGCGACCTCCTCGTTAGGCGCGGGCCGCACACCGAGCACTCCGTCCATGGCGTTGATGAGCAGCACGCGCGCCCCGTACACGAAGTCCTCGAGCGTGTCGACGCGCACGGCGGCTCTGCGGCACAGCACTCCCAGCAGCAGCCGCTTGTTGCTCACGACGGCGCGGACGCGGAGCTCATCGCGCGTGAGCAGCGGAAGGATGTCGGGGATGAGGTGCGCCACCTTCCCGTCGCCCAAGTAGATCCCGAAGTGCACGAACAGCGTGCGGGGAACTTCGAGCAGATCTCCGCGCTCGAGCTGCGCCGTGACTTCCGCTCCCGCGCGCTCCGTCCTGTCCGTCCTGTCCGCGCGCCTCGGCTTGTCGGCTCTCGATGCCACGACGCTGAAAAAGTCCCAGTGCGCAAACAGGAAGATCTTCTGCAACAGCAGCAGCAAAGAGTCCAACATCATGCCCGAGTCTCCGCTCCTCTCCTCCGCTCCTCTCCTCCGCTTTCTGCCTCTCCAAAGAGGAAGTGGCGCGCGCTCACGGTTCTCCTCACAGTGACGTCAGAATCTGGAGAATCACAGAGTTCAGCTAGAAAACTTTCACACTTTAACACAAACACTGAACACTTTTCTACTTAAACACACCACCGAGCAACAGAGGGTTAAAAAGATCCTCATCAGTCTTCAGCAGAGGAGTTTATTTTATTATTTTATCTGTTTCTGTCCTGGAACAAAAAAACAATATAAATGCAAATGAGGCTTCAGCATGACAAGCTTTTTTTCTTACTAACTTCAGGAGAGAGAAAAAAGAGAGGCTGGTGAGGGCACGACTGTTTATAGCTGCTATAAGGATGTGTGTGTGTGTGAAAACTGAAAGACATCAGCTTCCTGACCTGCACAAGGTACGAAAGTGAAAGAGAAAAGAAAGAGCGGAGATAAAGAAAGAGAAAAGAAAGAGCGGAGATATTCACATCTACTTCTCTTAGCTTCATTAAAGATGTTCTCCTGCTCTGTAGAAGAGATTCCCTCACAGGCACAAACACATTTTCTGGTGAAGTTTAAATCTCCTGCATTCAGCGAGCATAAAACTGTAGCTCTTGTCCTGTATGACTGCACAGGAAGATACACACATTCTTCACAGAAATATCAGGTTTAAATAATTAATTATAGGTTATGCACTGCATCCATCCATCCATCCATCCATCCTCTGTACCACTTATCCTACACAGTGTAACAGGGAGTCTGGAGTCTGGAGCCTGGAGCCTGGAGTCTGGAGCCTGGAGTCTATCCCGGGGGAATCGGGGCACGAGGCAGGGGACACACTGGACGGGGTGCCAGTCCATCACAGGGCACAATCACACACACACTCTTACACACCCATTCACTCAGTACGGAAACATTTACAGATACCAATCAGCCTACAACGCATGTCTTTGGCCTGGGGGAGGAAACCGGAGTACCCGGAGGAAACCCCCAAAACACAGGGAGAACATTCAAACTCCACACCCAGGGCGGAGGCAGGAATCAAACCCCTAACCCTGGAGGCAACGGTGCTAACCACTAAGCCACCGTGTCTCCCTCATGCACTGCATAATGTAGGATTTTAAAAATATCATTCAAGGTTTGTCATATACTACATGTATATAGTTGTCTATAAAAACCTCTCTATACCTGCAGAAGACACAGAGTGAAGCCCAGTAACTGCACTCCAGCTCACAGACTGTGAACGAAAGCACTTCCTGTCAATAGCAGTTACAGAATAAAACATTTGGTTTCTGCAGTTATGGGAAAATAATCAACAACAAAGTGGTGTGATGAAGTGGAGCTACTGTTATTTCCCCAAAGCTGATTAGTTTCCTATAAAAACACGTCCTCGACCATTTTATTCCTCTTATACCACAGCATTTACAGATGATTATTTTTTATTATTACTGAATGAAATATACTTTTTATCCATTTCAGTGAAGCGAGTTAGTTCCTGTTGTCACTTACGTTACAGCAGCTATACACAGTCGTTCCCCCACCAGCCTCTTTATTCTCTCTCTTCACGTTAATAAGAGAAAATAATCGCAGCTTGTTCCGCATGTTACTGAGAAACCGCAAAGAAGCGTAAACTCCTCTGTCCTGAAGGCGTCGGAAAACTTAAAGTTACAGCTTTACCTCTGACTGTTACAAAGCGCTGACACTGGAGACTCCTTCCATACATGTTAAATGAATGTCTCCTTACAGAAAACTTCACCACATCAACAATTACACAGATTTTTAATCCCTTTATAAACTGGAGCGTCTGCTGTACGCGTCCCTGTGAACAAGCCGTTGCTATAGAAACGGTAACGTATCAGAACAAGTGCATTAATATAAACCTGCGCTACTGTCAGAGCTGCTGTTATAGAAAACTAATCAACACCTTCTGAGCAATCAGAATCCAGAACTCAGCAGCAGCGTGGTGTAAATAAGAGTTCATAGCCTCAACTTTAAGAGCCAGTCAGCTTGAAGAAGTAATGCAAATATTATTTAAAAAAAATTAAAATTATTTAAAATAATTCTCTTTAGCTTCAGCACTTTGTGATCTTACACATTCTAAAATATTCTATGTGTGTGTGTATGTGTGTGTGTGTGTGTTAAAGCTGAGAACATGTTTTTGACCTGAACTAGCCTCAATAGTATGAAGTAGTTTTCCATATGGCTTTAATTACCCAGCATCCCCCACCACTAAAGTCAACCAGCTCCGTGAAAAAACAAGATGGCTGTCGGAAAAAATATAGTGTTAACAGAAGTTAAAGTTCACTTTGTTGAGCTGGTTAAAGCGGTGATATTCTGCAGCTCCTCCCCCACCTCCACCGTGTCCGAGCTGGAGTGAAGAGTGACAGAGTGAGAACTCAGTCTTGTGTTTGCCGTAACAAAGACGTCCCAGTGAGGGTTACAGCGGATTCTTTAGAGGGGTTTAGTGCTGGACCCTCGGGGTGGAGCACCACACAGAGCTCTGAAAGACGGCCAGTGATAAATTACAGGATATTTATCTTAGTTTCTTCTCATCTGTCAGTGAGCCAGTGTTTGTGTGGATCAGCTCAACAAGGCTTTGTGATAAATGTGTGAATTTTAAAAGATGAATCTGGATTCTATTGGAGTGTGTGAACATGTGATGCATTAAAACAAGGCCAAGATGCCGTCTACACACCAACCAACACCGAGTCTGTCTGCAGGCAGCTGATAAACGACTTATTCATGAGTGCAACAGTTAAAGGTCGAGTACAGACACACAACACACACACTCATTCACTCTCTCTCTCTCTCTCTCTCTCTCTCTCTCTCTCTCTCTCGCTCCCTTACTTCCTGTGTGAACAGATAGAAGATAAGCTTAGAGGTCCAAACTTCAAAAGCTTTATGGCTTTAGCATCACCTCTGCTACAGGAAGTCGTCTGCTTCAGCATCTTCAGAAAACTGTTAACAGACACTGAGTACACTCTGATAACACCTCCTACTCTTTAGAAAAAAATTCACAGCTAGCCAATCACATGTCCTGAACACAGCGTTGACTCTGTCTTGTGTCAGCGGTTTCGGCTTTCAAACAAAAACAAACCTCCAAACAGCAGCGTGTGTCTGTGTTCGACATCCTTCTGGGGAAAAGCAGTAATCATTTCCAGACGAGCTGGCCTCAAAATCCAGACGAAAAGAGGAAAGCTGCACTGGGGTTTTCTAGTTCTTATACGGAGAGAAGGGCATGGGGGTGTGGCCACCGGTTTATTTATTTATTTATTTAAAGTAAAAAAGGAGAATGAGATTCAGGTGCTTAGAAAAAGAGGAAACTGAATCATGAGCACTACAGTACCTAAAAACACAGATAAAGTGCTTTAGCTCAGTGAAGACGCGTTCATACAATCAGGTTACTCACATTAATACAAATTTAGTTTTTATTTAAATTTAACAGACTTTAGTTCTTAACGAGGTCACTCATCAAACATCATTGAACTTCTTTCATGGAAACGTCTGTCTATTTTCACTTTGGTTAAGTTTCCTACATTACCCACAATGCCGTTCAGCTAGAGGTGCAGTGGGATTTCACCCTCGCCTCATCTCTTCCTAAAGAGAGCGATGATGCGGCGGCGCTTTAGTGCTTTACTCTGTCCATCTCTCTCTCCTCCTCATCTGTTCACTCTGCTCAAACACATCAGCTTCCAAAGCTTCAGCTCTCACACTAACACCGAACTCGCCATCTCACACATCGCTAACTAGATACACGGACGTACTTATTGATCCCCAAGAGGAAATCTGGGAACTAACTAGCCAAGCCGAGTCTCTGCTGTATGCTGCATTGCATTCTGGGACTGTGAGTTCAGAATTTGCTCCGACGTCTCCGCTACAGCTACGCTGCATTTCTCATTAATACGTGAGAAAAGAAGTTTTGTTTTTAGGAGCTAACCGTGAAACCTGACCGTTATTGCTATGTGTATATATTTTTTCCTGTTAAACTCCATTGTAACTGCGCTAGCAATAACAATAATAATGTCGCTCTGTGACGTCAAAGCCGCTAACACACAACCGCTAACTTCTCACAGAAATGATGAAAATACAGCACCAACCAACAAATTAGCACCAGAATCACTAAAAACATCACAAATACTTCAATATGAAAACATTTAATGTGATTCAGAGTGGAGTTTAATGTGAAATGCTTAATGTTGAAGAATAATTCTATTAGCATTGTAATAAGAGTTGTTTAAGCTCCATGCACACTTCGATAATATGGATAAGAAAACGATTAGCTCATGCTGCTTCAGTTCAGCTCTCAGTCTGTGTGTTGTTCACACTGTGAGTCACTATGAAGTTTTTGTGTTTTATTGCCTCAGATTATCATCGTTCTTCAGTCTACCAGCGAGGTGAGCTCAGGTAGACCCGTCAGTCTGTAGTCCAGCAACATCTGGCCATAAGCTTTTCCCTAACAGACAGAAAAATATAAAACACGGCTGTCAACAACATTCTGACAATCAGAAAGATAAAAAAGAGCTGTTCCACAAAAACACGAGGACTAGCTACGAGGACACCAAGGTCCAGACCTTTTCATGTATATTCATGTATATTCAGGGTTTTATGGTAAACAACAAACCACCAGGTGCAAGCAGCTGCTCATCTGTTTTAGTTGCAGTTAAGATGCAGACACTAGAAAAATTTACATGTACACCACGCATCTTTTTAAAAAATGTAGAATATTATTGTATATTCGTTATTTTATAATGACGGTCTCAGTCACTTTCTCACCTGTGAATGTGTGTGTCGAGTCTGAATCAGAGCAAAACTTGATACTTTTTTGGTTCATTTGCTATTTGGTTTGTTTTGCTTTCTCACTGCATGTAATTAAACAAAAATAAAGGTTGTTTGAGGAGTGTGTAGAGCTGAGAACATCCTCATAAAACTCTGTTCACTGGTCAGAAATACAACGACAGAAAAAATGAAAACAAACCTTTCCCAAGTCTGTGCAGAAATCACAAAAATCACTCGAGCTCAGAGAACACGGAGCCAGCGCTCAACAAATGATTACATAATTATGTTAATAAGTAATTTAAAACAATTTGTGTAACATCCAGAATTTATTTTCTCCAAATCTCCTGAGCATTTATCTTAATTTTTTAACTTATCTTCTGCAGCACTACAGCTCTGTGCTTTGGCTCAGTTTGTGTCTTGCGGTTCAGTTTAGCAGCTCACAAAAAAAATCTACAAAAAGAAGCTGCAACACAAAACACACAGCATGTTTGAGTCACATCCTGCAGGTGAGTCGATTCAGAGTCGAATCTGTTCAGAGTCGAATCACTCTGTCAGCAGAGTTCACTTGGAAGTGGACCAAGGCCACCTGAGACGCTCTCGAACCCGAGCGCCATCGCTATGTTCTCATCTGACTACAGAACTGCACCGAGGGGGAGAACCAGGGTTCTGTTCAGACTAAACACTGTGTGTGTGTGTGTGTGTGTGTTACCTGAGGGTCACTTCTTAAAGATGCCACACCTCCTCCTCCAAGTGAATTGCGGATCAGGAAGTTTAAACCACAAACACCAGGCAACTCGAACCTGCGAGAAATCAGGCTCTGTTATTAAAGTGTACATTAAAGCACTCGATTCCTGAGTGTGTGTGTGTGTGTGTGTGTGTGCGTGTGTGTGTGCGTGTGTGTGCGTGTGTGCGCGTGTGTGTGAGTGTGTGTGTGTGCGCGTGTGTGTGTGCGAGTGTGTGTGCGCGTGTGTGTGAGTGTGTGTGTGTGTGTGTGTGTGCGTGTGTGAGTGTGTGTGTGTGCGCGTGTGTGTGCGCGTGTGTGTGTGCGTGTGTGAGTGTGTGTGTGCGTGTGTGTGTGTGTGTGTGCGCGTGTGTGTGAGTGTGTGTGTGCGTGTGTGAGTGTGTGTGTGTGCGCGTGTGTGCGCGTGTGTGCGTGTGCGTGTGTGTGTGTGTGTCGGCTCACTCTCTCTTATCCACACACACTATGGAGTTTCGACTGATGTGTGAAAGTCCTGAATGAGACAGAGCTAATTAGAGTTTAATCATAGCTTCATCAGCATCTTTACACTATTACCCCATACACTATTACCCCATACACTACTGCCCCATACACTATTACCCCATACACTACTGCCCCATACACTATTACCCCATACACTACTGCCCCATACACTACTGCCCCATACACTATTACCCCATACACTACTGCCCCATACACTACTGCCCCATACACTACTGCCCCATACACTATTACCCCATACACTACTGCCCCATACACTACTGCCCCATACACTATTACCCCATACACTATTACCCCATACACTATTACCCCATACACTACTGCCCCATACACTATTACCCCATACACTATTACCCCATACACTACTGCCCCATACACTATTACCCCATACACTATTACCCCATACACTACTGCCCCATACACTATTACCCCATACACTACTGCCCCATACACTACTGCCCCATACACTACTGCCCCATACACTATTACCCCATACACTACTGCCCCATACACTATTACCCCATACACTACTGCCCCATACACTACTACCCCATACACTACTGCCCCATACACTACTGCCCCATACACTATTGCCCCATACACTATTACCCCATACACTACTGCCCCATACACTATTACCCCATACACTATTACCCCATACACTACTGCCCCATACACTATTGCCCCATACACTACTGCCCCATACACTACTGCCCCATACACTATTACCCCATACACTACTGCCCCATACACTATTACCCCATACACTATTGCCCCATACACTACTGCCCCATACACTACTGCCCCATACACTATTGCCCCATACACTATTACCCCATACACTACTGCCCCATACACTACTGCCCCATACACTATTGCCCCATACACTATTGCCCCATACACTACTGCCCCATACACTATTGCCCCATACACTACTGCCCCATACACTATTACCCCATACACTACTGCCCCATACACTATTACCCCATACACTACTGCCCCATACACTACTGCCCCATACACTATTACCCCATACACTACTGCCCCATACACTACTGCCCCATACACTATTACCCCATACACTATTACCCCATACACTACTGCCCCATACACTACTGCCCCATACACTATTGCCCCATACACTACTGCCCCATACACTATTACCCCATACACTACTGCCCCATACACTACTGCCCCATACACTATTACCCCATACACTACTGCCCCATACACTATTACCCCATACACTACTGCCCCATACACTATTACCCCATACACTACTGCCCCATACACTACTACCCCATACACTACTGCCCCATACACTATTACCCCATACACTACTGCCCCATACACTACTGCCCCATACACTATTACCCCATACACTACTGCCCCATACACTATTACCCCATACACTATTGCCCCATACACTACTGCCCCATACACTACTGCCCCATACACTATTGCCCCATACACTATTACCCCATACACTACTGCCCCATACACTACTGCCCCATACACTATTGCCCCATACACTATTGCCCCATACACTACTGCCCCATACACTATTGCCCCATACACTACTGCCCCATACACTATTACCCCATACACTACTGCCCCATACACTATTACCCCATACACTACTGCCCCATACACTACTGCCCCATACACTATTACCCCATACACTACTGCCCCATACACTACTGCCCCATACACTATTACCCCATACACTATTACCCCATACACTACTGCCCCATACACTACTGCCCCATACACTATTGCCCCATACACTACTGCCCCATACACTATTACCCCATACACTACTGCCCCATACACTACTGCCCCATACACTATTACCCCATACACTACTGCCCCATACACTATTACCCCATACACTACTGCCCCATACACTATTACCCCATACACTACTGCCCCATACACTACTACCCCATACACTACTGCCCCATACACTATTACCCCATACACTACTGCCCCATACACTACTGCCCCATACACTATTACCCCATACACTACTGCCCCATACACTACTACCCCATACACTATTACCCCATACACTACTGCCCCATACACTACTGCCCCATACACTATTACCCCATACACTACTGCCCCATACACTACTGCCCCATACACTATTACCCCATACACTATTACCCCATACACTACTGCCCCATACACTATTACCCCATACACTATTGCCCCATACACTACTGCCCCATACACTACTGCCCCATACACTATTGCCCCATACACTATTACCCCATACACTACTGCCCCATACACTATTGCCCCATACACTATTGCCCCATACACTACTGCCCCATACACTATTGCCCCATACACTACTGCCCCATACACTATTACCCCATACACTACTGCCCCATACACTACTGCCCCATACACTACTACCCCATACACTACTGCCCCATACACTACTGCCCCATACACTACTGCCCCATACACTACTGCCCCATACACTACTACCCCATACACTATTACCCCATACACTACTGCCCCATACACTACTACCCCATACACTACTGCCCCATACACTACTGCCCCATACACTACTGCCCCATACACTGCTGCCCCATACACTATTACCCCATACACTACTGCCCCATACACTACTGCCCCATACACTATTACCCCATACACTACTGCCCCATACACTACTACCCCATACACTATTACCCCATACACTATTACCCCATACACTACTGCCCCATACACTACTGCCCCATACACTACTGCCCCATACACTATTACCCCATACACTACTGCCCCATACACTACTACCCCATACACTATTACCCCATACACTATTACCCCATACACTACTGCCCCATACACTACTGCCCCATACACTACTGCCCCATACACTATTGCCCCATACACTATTACCCCATACACTACTGCCCCATACACTATTACCCCATACACTACTGCCCCATACACTATTACCCCATACACTATTACCCCATACACTACTGCCCCATACACTACTGCCCCATACACTATTACCCCATACACTACTGCCCCATACACTACTACCCCATACACTATTACCCCATACACTATTACCCCATACACTACTGCCCCATACACTATTACCCCATACACTATTACCCCATACACTACTGCCCCATACACTACTGCCCCATACACTATTACCCCATACACTATTGCCCCATACACTACTGCCCCATACACTATTACCCCATACACTACTGCCCCATACACTACTGCCCCATACACTACTGCCCCATACACTATTACCCCATACACTACTGCCCCATACACTATTACCCCATACACTATTACCCCATACACTACTGCCCCATACACTATTACCCCATACACTACTGCCCCATACACTACTGCCCCATACACTACTGCCCCATACACTATTACCCCATACACTACTGCCCCATACACTACTGCCCCGTACACTATTACCCCATACACTACTGCCCCATACACTATTACCCCATACACTATTGCCCCATACACTACTGCCCCATACACTATTGCCCCATACACTACTGCCCCATACACTACTGCCCCATACACTATTACCCCATACACTACTGCCCCATACACTACTGCCCCATACACTATTACCCCATACACTACTACCCCATACACTATTACCCCATACACTACTGCCCCATACACTATTACCCCATACACTACTAGCCCATACACTACTGCCCCATACACTATTACCCCATACACTACTACCCCATACACTATTACCCCATACACTATTACCCCATACACTACTGCCCCATACACTATTACCCCATACACTATTGCCCCATACACTACTGCCCCATACACTACTGCCCCATACACTACTAGCCCATACACTACTGCCCCATACACTATTACCCCATACACTACTGCCCCATACACTACTGCCCCGTACACTATTACCCCATACACTACTGCCCCATACACTATTACCCCATACACTATTGC
Organism: Pangasianodon hypophthalmus; assembly: GCF_027358585.1. Taxonomy (NCBI): domain Eukaryota; kingdom Metazoa; phylum Chordata; class Actinopteri; order Siluriformes; family Pangasiidae; genus Pangasianodon; species Pangasianodon hypophthalmus. The sequence continues at coordinate 106,736 of NC_069735.1, forward strand.
CCCATACACTACTGCCCCATACACTATTGCCCCATACACTACTGCCCCATACACTATTACCCCATACACTACTGCCCCATACACTACTGCCCCATACACTATTACCCCATACACTACTACCCCATACACTATTACCCCATACACTACTGCCCCATACACTATTACCCCATACACTACTAGCCCATACACTACTGCCCCATACACTATTACCCCATACACTACTACCCCATACACTATTACCCCATACACTATTACCCCATACACTACTGCCCCATACACTATTACCCCATACACTACTGCCCCATACACTACTGCCCCATACACTACTGCCCCATACACTATTACCCCATACACTACTGCCCCATACACTACTGCCCCGTACACTATTACCCCATACACTACTGCCCCATACACTATTACCCCATACACTATTGCCCCATACACTACTGCCCCATACACTATTGCCCCATACACTACTGCCCCATACACTATTACCCCATACACTACTGCCCCATACACTACTGCCCCATACACTATTACCCCATACACTACTACCCCATACACTATTACCCCATACACTACTGCCCCATACACTATTACCCCATACACTACTAGCCCATACACTACTGCCCCATACACTATTACCCCATACACTACTACCCCATACACTATTACCCCATACACTATTACCCCATACACTACTGCCCCATACACTATTACCCCATACACTACTGCCCCATACACTATTACCCCATACACTACTGCCCCATACACTACTGCCCCATACACTACTGCCCCGGACGGGATTCAAACTCGTGAACTTCTGACGAAAGGGTGAATGTTTTTCTGTTGTTTCTCTCAGATTTCATTCCAATTCCACTGAAAGACGATTTATAGCCTAAAGTAAAGTAACCTAACAGCATCACTGCTGAACTGTGCAGAATGATGAGTTTTCATTTTCATCAATTCCTCCTCGTCACTCTGTGTCTCATCGCCTGAGGGAAAAGTCACTCGCGGAGTTAAACCTGAGCTTCATCATCGTCTCTTCACTCCACTGAAGTCTGATCACGCTAACATCTCTGAGGAAGTAACCTCTGATTCATTCGCTCACTTCTGTTCTCTTCTTCTTCTTAAACTCTTGTCATTCGCTAAAAAACTCTGTAACAGAGTGTGTAAGCGCTCTTCTCTGTTTCGATGATGATGTGATGAAGAGGATCATGGTGGACATTTTGACCATGTGATTACAATCCGGATTGATCAGGATTCTATCTGTTAAATTACAGCATCAAAGCGTGAAGTTCACTGTGTGAGGAAATCGCACTCAGCTGCCAGGGTTTTAGACGTCTTTATGCAAGATGACGCCGAGAGGAGGTTAAAAATAAATATAAATTTCCACTTCATTTAGTTGTAATATACTTATGTTTTCTTGAAGTAGAAATGTCAGAGTATACTACTTTCAGAAAAAATGAAAAAAAAAAAAAATCAGTTCTGGTCATTTTTGGTTGTTTTCCGACACACAATTATTTTATTGCTATATAGAATTATTAAAAAGATTACAAATAGAAATATTAATAATGAAATGTAATGTACAGGTCTCTGTGCTCACGACGTTTCCCTTTAATCCGGATGTCAGAAAACAAACTGCGCTGTTCCTCTTACCGGCTCACTGAGGGCAGATCGCCGTCTTCCTTCTTAATCAGGTGCTGAAAGAATTTCTCCACCACTTCAGCAGTCAAAAACTTCTTCAGGTACGGAAAGTAAAGTGGATGTCTTGCTATAACTCCTGAAACAGATTAAATATGCTGAGTCTACACATCAAAATGTTCTTCATTCAGTTTATTCATGGGCTAAACTGGTAATTTGTAATGTTTGTTCCCCTGAACCTCCGCTTTACACAAATTCTATTTCCCTTTTTATCCTAGCCTGCACATAATAACACATTAAATCACTTCTACATGTTTGCTGTATAAACATGCACATGCACAATGAACAGTGCATTCCAGTGAATACATGAAAATATGGACAAATTCTACTTTTCTCAATTTTATGCAAATGATCTAAGATCCATGTAAGCTTAAACAACATAAATTAATGGTCAAGTAACTTCCTTGGAACTGTTGTGTGAAACGTGTCACTTAGTCTTTCACAAGTGTTTGCTATACACCTCAATGCATCTTTTCCTGCTCGGATGAAGAGAGAATGAAAATTAAAGGATATCCTGCAACGCAAAAATAAATAAAGCCAGAAGTCTATCAAAACCTAGATAAATAAAGAGAGAAATAACATATACGCTTACCTCTGGACATTTTAACTTAACGTCTTGAATAAAAGAATGCATAATTAAAGTTTACTGTAAAAGATTTTCATTTAAAGCAGAATAAATAAAAGTAATATTAAATTAAATTTCAACACAAACTAGCAGACATAAAGCAACAGCAGCGATAAACTGACTGCTAAGCTGAACAAGTAGAAAAGCTCAGAATGAGAAAAGAAATTGAAAGGATTTCCAATAAATAAATAAAAACAAGTAAAAATAATAAAAGTAATAGAGTATATAACATACACGACCCGATAAACACCTCACCAATATTTGCAGAGTCTCCTTTATCTCCACTTCGTGTATAAGCCAAGTCTTCCAGTCTGTAGCTGCAAGGACCGCTGGGCAAGTCTGAAGAACACCACAGCAAAGAAAAGAATTCATCCATTAATCCATTAATCCGCTCCTTACACATCTTCACTCCTCCTTACCACCAGGTAAGCAGCACCTGGATATGGCTCTGTGTGTGTGTGTGTGTGTATACTGAGATCTACCAACATGGTCACGCTATAAAAACCCACCAATTACTTCAACCAATCCCTTTTTTTCTTTTTGTACCTAATTCACGGCTCTGTGTACTGCAGTGGGTTTTCTCTCCACACAAACATCTTTTATATTTACACTGAGTGTGTAGCCATAAATAACCTCACAGGCCCGGCGCTCACGCGGTGAACCACACGCCATCATCTGGTCCAGAGTCGAATCCGGCCCAAGTCACCGCACAGGTCTGCTGATGACCAACAAACACCGCGCAAAGCCCACAGGACACTTCCGGTTTCTCTGTGCTCAGTATAAACTCTGTCCTGACGAGGTTTACGGTGGAATTATTTATCATTCTTTCATTCTGTCACTATAAAGAACAACTAATAATTATCAATAATTAAAACCTCAAAACAACAAAAAGTTAAAAAATAAGACTTATATAAGCTTAAAGTGTCCTTTTATCAAGATTAAAAAAAAACCTTGGACCAGAAATGGAAGTCAGTATAAACAAAATGTACACTGAAGAAAAATGTGAGTTATTTATTGTATTTATTTTATATTACAGAAGTTATTTTTCTTCTGCCTTCTGTCTATTTTCTCTATTTTTCTATTGATCAAAAGTTCTCAACGAAACTGCTGAACCCTGAGAGAATAGGAGACAGTTACTCTCCTGAATAAACCACAGGGTTCTGCGTGTGCGTGTGTGTGTGTCTGAGATAATGAATGGATGACGGGTTTTGCATTTCATTTGCTGTCTTGACAACCAAAATACCAGGTTTTTTTTTAAATATAATCTGTGCATTGAAGGAAACACTACAGTAAATGTTTGTTTCTTTTGCTTGGGAGAGCTCTCTGCTTAAAAAAGGAATAAATATTCCCATGCAATCATTAAGTCCTAATAATTTTAAAACCTTTCAAAATAAAGTTTTTGTCAGGATTAAGGTGATTTCCGTGTGTGTGTGTGTGTGTGTGTGTGTGTGTGTGTGTGTGTGTGTGTGTGTGTGCGCGTGTTTGAGTACACAGCTGTGCCTTGTTGAACATGTCATAATTTTATTCTCTGATGAGATGGTGGTGATTCCTCGCTCCGTCCTGCTGCTCATTAAACTGAACCACAATGTGGCTGAAGGATAAAGCGCTCATGACCAGTCGTGCCAAAACAACACTGAAAAGAGTTTGTGCTTTTCACTGGCTTAAACACACACACGCACGCACACACACACACACACACACACACACACACACACACACACGCACACACGCACACACGCACACACGGCCTCCTGGGAACACACGCTGTATAGAATGAGCTCTGTAGAACAACAATGTGAGCAGCGCTCTTATATAACCGTCTTTACGTAGCTGATCTTTTGGATCGAGCTGCAAACACTAAGTAAAATAAAGACCGTATTGAAGTGAATTTCTGTTTAGACTTTGGGCTTTTTTTAAAAACATTCCACCCTTTTTAACATTGCATCCTTAATTCTAATGACAGAAAGCATATTATATAAAGTGATCTGTTTTTAAAGAGTGTGTGTGTTAATTAGTGAGTAATTAAATAAAGGAGAATGCTGCGAGTGTTTTAGGAAAGCCGTACTGACATGGTTTCTGTTCAACACAATGTTCAGTCATTCGTGTTCTCAGAACAGGGAAAGGAACTTGTGTATGATTGCACAGATGAATAATTTAACATAACATTTCAATTTAATTCAAACAAACCTGTAGGAATGTAAAGATTTTGCTCTGGGAGGTGAGAGGATGTGTAAAGTCCTTCAGGTGAAGAACACTCCGTCTCTCTGTACGTCTCTATCAACTCTCCATTAAGATGGATGTTCACCTAAAATCAGTCACAAATCAGTGATTCTCCATTTTATAAGCCAATGAAGAAACCCAAACTGGGTTAGAGATGATCACAATGCAAAGCAGCCATCTCTCATTCGCTGCAGAATTTAGTTTCACACCACTCTTTAACTTTCTGGATTAGTTGACAGACTGTACATATAGAATTATATAGTTTGGAATTAAACTCTGTGGTCCAGAACCAGACATAGCTACATCTAAGGCTGAACCCACTTATTCAAACACAGAAACGCTAACATTGCTAAATAGAAAATGCTAGCAGGCAGAGAGGAAAAAACAGAGAGGAAAAAATCATGAGGTGGTGTATTTGTTTCAGATGTGTGCAAAGCAACAGCAAGAAAACAGCGAAACAAAATTCCGTTGTGATCGTTACTTAATAATCAGTAGCTCCTCCGTTTTATTTACTGTCCAAAGTGACCACAGTCCCTTTTTATCTACTGGCTAATAATAAATTCGGCACAGAGCAAAAGTAAGTCCTTTAACCTTCAGTGAATTTCATCTGTGTTCGTTCTGATTGCTGCTTCAGCTGAGAAACAGGAAACTATAGTTTTCAGATGTTTTACGTATCGCTGTAGCAAGGAGTTGAAAATCAGAAAAGCTACGGCTAAACCGTAAATAATCATAATTTACCGTTATAGTTGATCACAAACATATTTAGACCATAACATTTAAATGTTTTTGTAGCATGTGAATAAGTTCTGTGAGCTTTACCTTCAGGTCTGCTTTAGGATGCAGGAAGAAGAAAGGCTTCAGCACAGGAGACCTGGATATGGAGTGACACAAACTCATTCTTAACTTTTAAACAAGTCTATTTTCTTAAACGCTTATTCAATAATTTATAATTATATTAATATACTCACACTCGAGGTCTGCCTCCCACGATTCCTGTGAGTCCAGGAGCTGTGGGGTTTAGAACAAAAGATCATTAAATGTTTGAGCTCACCAGTCCATGTTTATTAACTGATCTTCAGGAAGCACTTTATCCTAGTCTCCATGGATCAGGAGTCTATCCCGGGAATTCTGTGTGTGAGGCAGGATACACGCTGATCCATCACAGGACACCACGTTCACACACTCACTCACACACTCACTCACACACTCACACACTCACTCACACACTCACTCACACACTCACTCACACACTCACTCACACACTCACTCACACACTCACTCACTCACTCACTCACTCACTCACTCACTCACTCACTCACACTCACTCACTCACTCACACACTCACTCACACACTCACTCACACACTCACTCACACACTCACTCACACCTAGGGGTAATTTAGCACAGCTAATCCACCCACTGGCATGTTTTTGGGAAGTGGGTGGAAACTGGAGAACCCAGAGGAAACCCACACAAAGAGAAGATGTGAAACTCTGAAGCTGGAACCCTGGAGCTGTGAGGAGGAAATGCTACCTGCTGTACCACCACACGGCCCTCCAGTCCATTTCTCTACAGTATTCTGTGGGTCCTAACAGACATGCAGGTTCTACAGTTCCTCTAATTTGTTGTCCAGACCACAGTTTACTTCTTCAAACTGTTCCGTCTGCGTCACACCTGCACCAAAACCACACGGATGCAGAACGGTACACATGCTGTTACGTACCCATGCCAGTTCCTGCTGGAGCCACTTCCCTGGAGAAAAGCTCAAGAGCTTTCTTCTGCCTGTGATGGACAGCCATCCACAGCACCGCTTCCCGAAGATCCTGCACCAAATATATTTGAGTAGGATTCACCTGATTCAAGATTTAGTGGAGAACATTGTGGGGATCAAACATCATGACACAGAGCTGCGACTTCACCAACATCTCAACTGAAATTTTCTCAATTCTATGCAAATTAGGCATGATGTGGTAAAGCAACAAATCCAAACGACTCGAACGGCTCGAATGATTCCTCGGTCCAATCCTATGGAGCGTGTGGTCCGACGTTTCTTCAGTTCCTCACTCACTACTTTACGTCCTACCAGCAGTTAGTTCCCATTTATTGTTTGACACAAAAACATAAGAAAAACTGCAGAGTTTTCATCTTCTCCTGTCATATACGACCTCTCATTAAACGTCTACAGAGACATTAGGAACAAAAACGAAGCCTGGAAGGACGTAGCAGAGATCCCTGGTGTCTCTGATGAGTTTATGTAGCTAGTACAGTTAGCTCGCTTTGCTAATCTAATCTGAGAACGAAGCCGAGCACGTAACACGTAAATCACACAAGATTTTCGCACGGATCAGATGCGTCATTCACTTTTAAAGTTTTACATACTGTAGCAACTACCACAAACAACAATGGTGTGTAAAGATAAACCTACGGTGTTGAGTGCGTGAGGTCCGTACGTATCCTCAGCACCCAGAACCTGAATATTCACATCACTGTAATCCTCCACTCCCAGCTGTCTGAACATTCGCCTGGTCCTAAAGACAACAGAGACATGTGCAGCTTTCAGCTTAAGTTCAAACAACAATAAAAACCTTACACACGTTTAAAAGAGAAACAGTGCTGTGGTTTATCAGTCGGGACAGATTCCTGGTGTGGGCTCGAGATGGAAAAGATTAAGAATGGAAATTTTAATTTATAGAATTCATAAGAATTTAATAAGTAACTACACTATATTACCAAAAGTATTCGGTCACCTGCCTTGACTCACATATGAACTTAAGTGCCATCCCATTCCTAACCCATAGGGTTCAATATGATGTCGGTCCACCTTTTGCAGCTATTACAGCTTCAACTCTTCTGGGAAGGCAGTCCACAAGGTTGAGGAGTGTGTTTATAGGAATTTTTGACCATTCTTCCAAAAGCGCATTGGTGAGGTCACACACTGATGTTGGTCGAGAAGGCCTGGCTCTCAGTCTCCGCTCTAATTCATCCCAAAGGTGTTCTATCGGGTTCAGGTCAGGACTCTGTGCAGGCCAGTCAAGTTCCTCCACACCAGACTCTGTCATCCATGTCTTTATGGACCTTGCTTTGTGCTCTGGTGCGCAGTCATGTTGGAAGAGGAAGGGGCCCGCTCCAAACTGTTCCCACAAGGTTGGGAGCATGGAATTGTCCAAAATGTTTTGGTATCCTGAAGCATTCAAAGTTTCTTTCACTGGAACTAAGGGGCCAAGCCCAACTCCTGAAAAACAACCCCACACCATAATTCCTCCTCCACCAAATTTCACACTCGGCACAATGCAGTCCGAAATACCGTTCTCCTGGCAACCTCCAAACCCAGACTCGTCCATCAGATTGCCAGATGGAAAAGCGTGATTCATCACTCCAGAGAACGCGTCTCCACTGCTCTAGAGTCCAGTGGCGGCGTGCTTTACACCACTGCATCCGACGCTTTGCATAGCACTTGGTGATGTGTGGCTTGGATGCAGCTGCTCGGCCATGGAAACCCAATGATGGGCTAATCTGAAGGTCACATGAAGTTTGGAGCTCTGTAGCAATTGACTGTGAAGAAAGTCGACGACCTCTTTGCACTATGCGCTTCAGCATCCGCTGACCCTCTCCGTCAGTTTACGTGGCCTACCACTTTGTGGCCGAGTTGCTGTTGTTCCCAAACTCTTCCATTTTGTTATGATAAAGCTGACAGTCGACTGTGGAATATTTAGGAGCGAGGAAATTTCACGACTAGATTTGTTGCACAGGTGGCATCCTATGACAGTTCCACGCTGGAATTCACTGAGCTCCTGAGAGCGGCCCATTCTTTCACAAATGTTTGTAAAAACAGTCTGCATGCCTAAGTGCTTGATTTTATACACCTGTGGCCAGGCCAAGTGATAGGACACCTGATTCTGATCATTTGGATGGGTGACCGAATACTTTTGGTAATATAGTGTATTAGTATAAACATATTTAAACTCTGCTTATTTTTGCTATGATCTGATCTGTGATCTGTTTACTGGTGTTAATTAATGATGCAAACGCAGCAAGTGATTATTCAAACCTTTTGATAATGCTCTCTGCGGTCTTTCTGGCTTTTTGTGCAGCTCGAGGGCCGGCTACAGGACAAACCGCTGTCGCTCTGAAACCATCCATATATGTGGCACAGACCTTAGGAAGATAATTATAGTATAAAAACAATTCATTACGCTAACACATCACCAGAAATAAACTAACTTTCATTTCAGCCAAAACTCCACAATCACAAGTTTTGTGAACAGCAAGGAACGTGAACAAAACTGGCAAATGATAACGAACATGAAAGCCTAAAAATGCTATAGAATAGATCTAACGAAAAGTCAAACAGAAACAGTCACAAAAGTAGCAGAGCTGCTGTAAATCCTCGTTTTTTTTCCTGATGATTAGATTTCTGGATTAGATTAGATGATTAGATTTCCTAATGTCCGAGTCACTGACATAGAGTCAGACTGATGTATTATAGTTGGTTCACATTTTGGATTTGTGTGCAAATTCATTCAGCTCTGAGAAAATCAGTGCTTGATTCACATTTTTATTTTATACATATATTTTTATTTAATAATTTATTATCAGAAGTGTTACCTTGTAGTCACCTGATGGTGGTGATCCTCTGGCTCCACCCACTCGCACTGCTCCTCCTTCAACACCTTCAATTATTAATGATTAATGATTAATTATTATCACTAATCGACTCTGTACAAATTTCACGTTTATACATTATGAAACTAAACTGCAGAGTTAATCAATATTCTTTACTAACATCGCTCCTAACCAAAGATCAGGATAAATACACATCTTATTTAACTGTTTGATTGGAATAGTTATAAATTAAGATCAAAGAAATTAATCCATCAACATTCTTTAACATTCGTCCTCACCTGGAATCTCAGTAATGGTGACGTGTGAGAAGTCACACGTGACGTCAGGCAGGAGGTAATGACGTGGATCTCCTATTTCATACACTAACTGTTCTGCTGCTGTACCGAATGACACCAGACCACCAGTTCTGGGAGGTTTGGACAAAGTGAAGGAGCCATCAGAGGAACATTCGATCACTGGGAAGCCCATGTTATCCCTATTAAAGAGAGAAAAATATTGAAATACATATTTGGCTGCTTTGCTGCCTAATTATATTTAATTTGTGGATGAGCACATGAGAATAACATTTCTTTATTTCTTTTTCTCTTCCTTTCTTTCTTTTTTATTTTCACTTTAAAATGTTCTTCTGTTTTATCTATTTTTCTTCCTTTTCTTTCCTTCCCAAAAACAAGCAAGCAAACAAAAACAGAAACATTATATATTGCTAAAAAAGGAGGTGGGAGCAGTTTAAAAATTGGAAAAAAAACAATGTGTAATTATGTGTAAATATGTATTTAGTACAATACGATTATTCAAAACAATGTGGCGCTTAAGGAAAAGAGTCAACACGTGCAACACCAGACGACCTCGTACCAGTCAGGAACCATGTGCCAGTCAGTGAAAATGCCACCGGTCACTTGGGCTCCACACTCTATCAGGTGACCTGCGAGGCTAAAGCAAAGACAGAAGTGTGTTACAGAAGTGTGCACTGTCCAGTAAACTTATTTTAAAATGTCAGAAATGAACAGTAATGCTGCATTAATCTCTGAAATAAACACCACCTCACAACCTTTAAAGCCAATCTGGTAGTACTGTAGTAAGCTTTTAATACACATTAAATTTAATCGTTTGTTTAGTTTTGCAAAACTTCTCTGAGTTCAGCTTGATCTTTTGCTGACTTATAATCTAATATTTATGTATCAGAACACTCACACTTTACTGTAATGTGTGTTTACCTTCCAGCAGCCAAGAGGTCAAAGTTATTCTGATCCCAGCCAAACTGTCACAATACACATCAAATACACATTTAAAAACACTTTATGTCAAAAATGTAGAGATAACATGCCATAAAAAACTTAGACACAATATTTTAGAATTAGAAAAAAATTGCAAATCCACACAGAAGCTAAGTTTATAAAGTCTAAATCTGTTTTATTAGCTGTGACTTTTTCTCATCACTACTAATGTGTAGCAGTAAAGAAAAACATTACGACAAACCGTACTGAATGCATCAGGGGTCCAAGCACCAGCGCACTGTCAACACACCGGCCAGTAACGACGATATCAGCCCCCAGATCCAAACAGCGCTTTATGGGGACCGCACTGCAGGAAGCAGAGCACAAGATGAGAAATTATTAGATCATTTTCCCATTGTGTTCCATACGTGTGATTTTTTCAGACAGACTCAGGAAAAAAAACAAACAGTGAGTTTGTAGAAGCAGTCTTGTTCACGGTTTAATCAGTCACACAGTCAGATTTTATTCACCTCTCAAACAGACACATGGGATTAAAAACAAAATCCTGAATCAGGGTTCTGATTTTATTAGAGTTAAACAGAGCGTACAACCACGAGCTAGGGGTAGGGGTAGGGTTAGCCAACCAAAACCCTGAAGAAACATGTACTGAGTGACTAGCGTGGTGGTGGTGAACTCTGAGCGTGGTGGTGGTGGTGGTGGTGAACTCTGAGCGTGGTGATGGTGATGGTGAACTCTGAGCGTGGTGGTGATGGTGGTGGTGAACTCTGAGCGTGGTGGTGATGGTGATGGTGAACTCTGAGCGTGGTGATGGTGGTGAACTCTGAGCGTGGTGATGGTGGTGGTGGTGAACTCTGAGCGTGGTGGTGGTGATGGTGAACTCTGAGCGTGGTGGTGATGGTGGTGGTGAACTCTGAGCGTGGTGGTGATGGTGGTGGTGAACTCTGAGCGTGGTGATGGTGGTGAACTCTGAGCGTGGTGATGGTGGTGGTGGTGAACTCTGAGCGTGGTGGTGGTGGTGGTGAACTCTGAGCGTGGTGGTGGTGGTGGTGGTGAACTCTGAGCGTGGTGGTGGTGGTGGTGGTGAACTCTGAGCGTGGTGGTGGTGGTGAACTCTGAGCGTGGTGATGGTGGTGGTGAACTCTGAGCGTGGTGATGGTGGTGGTGGTGGTGAACTCTGAGCGTGGTGGTGGTGAACTCTGAGCGTGGTGGTGATGGTGGTGGTGAACTCTGAGCATGGTGATGGTGGTGAACTCTGAGCGTGGTGGTAATGGTGATGGTGAACTCTGAGCGTGGTGGTGGTGAACTTTGAGCGTGGTGGTGATGGTGAACTCTGAGCGTGGTGGTGATGGTGGTGGTGAACTCTGAGCGTGGTGGTGGTGGTGAACTCTGAGCGTGGTGGTGATGGTGAACTCTGAGCGTGGTGGTGATGGTGGTGGTGAACTCTGAGCGTGGTGGTGATGGTGGTGGTGAACTCTGAGCATGGTGATGGTGGTGAACTCTGAGCGTGGTGGTAATGGTGATGGTGAACTCTGAGCGTGGTGGTGGTGAACTTTGAGCGTGGTGGTGATGGTGAACTCTGAGCGTGGTGGTGATGGTGGTGGTGAACTCTGAGCGTGGTGGTGGTGGTGAACTCTGAGCGTGGTGGTGATGGTGAACTCTGAGCGTGGTGGTGATGGTGGTGGTGAACTCTGAGCATGGTGATGGTGGTGAACTCTGAGCGTGGTGGTAATGGTGATGGTGAACTCTGAGCGTGGTGGTGGTGAACTTTGAGCGTGGTGGTGATGGTGAACTCTGAGCGTGGTGGTGATGGTGGTGGTGAACTCTGAGCGTGGTGGTGGTGGTGGTGAACTCTGAGCGTGGTGGTGGTGGTGAACTCTGAGCGTGGTGATGGTGGTGGTGAACTCTGAGCGTGGTGATGGTGGTGGTGAACTCTGAGCGTGGTGATGGTGGTGGTGAACTCTGAGCGTGGTGATGGTGGTGGTGAACTCTGAGCGTGGTGATGATGGTGGTGAACTCTGAGCGTGGTGGTGGTGGTGAACTCTGAGCGTGGTGGTGGTGATGGTGAACTCTGAGCGTGGTGGTGATGGTGGTGGTGAACTCTGAGCGTGGTGATGGTGGTGAACTCTGAGCGTGGTGGTAATGGTGGTGGTGAACTCTGAGCGTGGTGATGGTGAACTCTGAGCGTGGTGATGGTGGTGAACTCTGAGCGTGGTGATGGTGGTGGTGGTGAACTCTGAGCGTGGTGGTGATGGTGGTGAACTCTGAGCGTGGTGATGGTGGTGGTGAACTCTGAGCGTGGTGATCGTGGTGGTGAACTCTGAGCGTGGTGATGGTGGTGGTGAACTCTGAGCGTGGTGGTGGTGGTAGTGAACTCTGAGCGTGGTGGTGGTGGTGGTGGTGAACTCTGAGCGTGGTGGTGATGGTGGTGGTGAACTCTGAGCGTGGTGATGGTGGTGAACTCTGAGCGTGGTGGTAATGGTGGTGGTGAACTCTGAGCGTGGTGATGGTGAACTCTGAGCGTGGTGGTGGTGAACTCTGAGCGTGGTGGTGATGGTGAACTCTGAGCGTGGTGGTGATGGTGATGGTGAACTCTGAGCGTGGTGGTGATGGTGGTGGTGAACTCTGAGCGTGGTGGTGATGGTGAACTCTGAGCGTGGTGGTGATGGTGAACTCTGAGCGTGGTGGTGATGGTGGTGGTGAACTCTGAGCGTGGTGGTGGTGGTGAACTCTGAGCGTGGTGATGGTGGTGGTGGTGGTGAACTCTGAGCGTGGTGGTGATGGTGGTGGTGAACTCTGAGCGTGGTGGTGATGGTGGTGGTGAACTCTGAGCGTGGTGATGGTGATGGTGGTGGTGAACTCTGAGCGTGGTGATGGTGATGGTGGTGGTGAACTCTGAGCGTGGTGATGGTGGTGGTGGTGAACTCTGAGCGTGGTGATGGTGGTGGTGGTGAACTCTGAGCGTGGTGATGGTGGTGGTGGTGAACTCTGAGCGTGGTGATGGTGGTGGTGAACTCTGAGCGTGGTGATGGTGTTGGTGAACTCTGAGCGTGGTGATGGTGGTGGTGAACTCTGAGCGTGGTGATGGTGGTGAACTCTGAGCGTGGTGGTGATGGTGAACTCTGAGCGTGGTTATGGTGATGGTGAACTCTGAGCGTGGTGATGGTGGTGAACTCTGAGCGTGGTGATGGTGGTGGTGAACTCTGAGCGTGGTGATGGTGGTGAACTCTGAGCGTGGTGGTGGTGGTGGTGAACTCTGAGCGTGGTGGTGATGGTGGTGGTGAACTCTGAGCGTGGTGATGGTGGTGGTGGTGAACTCTGAGCGTGGTGGTAATGGTGATGGTGAACTCTGAGCATGGTGGTGGTGGTGGTGAACTCTGAGCTTGGTGGTGATGGTGAACTCTGAGCGTGGTGATGGTGAACTCTGAGCGTGGTGGTGGTGAACTCTGAGCGTGGTGGTGATGGTGGTGGTGAACTCTGAGCGTGGTGGTGGTGAACTCTGAGCGTGGTGGTGGTGAACTCTGAGCGTGGTGGTGATGGTGGTGGTGAACTCTGAGCGTGGTGGTGGTGAACTCTGAGCGTGGTGATGGTGAACTCTGAGCGTGGTGGTGGTGAACTCTGAGCGTGGTGGTGATGGTGGTGGTGAACTCTGAGCGTGGTGGTGGTGAACTCTGAGCGTGGTGATGGTGAACTCTGAGCGTGGTGGTGATGGTGGTGGTGAACTCTGAGCGTGGTGGTGATGGTGAACTCTGAGCGTGGTGGTGGTGAACTCTGAGCGTGGTGGTGAACTCTGAGCATGGTGATGGTGAACTCTGAGCGTGGTGGTGATGGTGGTGATGGTGAACTCTGAGCGTGGTGATGGTGAACTCTGAGCGTGGTGATGGTGAACTCTGAGCGTGGTGATGGTGAACTCTGAGCGTGGTGGTGATGGTGGTCGTGAACTCTGAGCGTGGTGGTGGTGAACTCTGAGCGTGGTGGTGATGGTGGTGGTGAACTCTGAGCGTGGTGGTGGTGGTGAACTCTGAGCGTGGTGATGGTGGTGGTGAACTCTGAGCGTGGTGATGGTGGTGAACTCTGAGCGTGGTGGTGATGGTGAACTCTGAGCGTGGTGATGGTGGTGAACTCTGAGCGTGGTGGTGATGGTGAACTCTGAGCGTGGTTATGGTGATGGTGAACTCTGAGCGTGGTGATGGTGATGGTGAACTCTGAGCGTGGTGATGGTGATGGTGAACTCTGAGCGTGGTGATGGTGATGGTGAACTCTGAGCGTGGTGATGGTGATGGTGAACTCTGAGAGTGGTGATGGTGGTGGTGAACTCTGAGCGTGGTGATGGTGATGGTGAACTCTGAGCGTGGTGATGGTGATGGTGAACTCTGAGAGTGGTGATGGTGGTGGTGAACTCTGAGCGTGTATTATTAGTTTACCCCAGATATGCGTTCATACTGTTTACGGTTTTGGGAAGTGGTTTGTTTTCTTGTGTATCAGCCATCTTCAACATATTCAGAGAGTCTTTCTAAAGAGAGAAAAAACAAACACTGTAAGTGCTGTGAAACAAAGCACTGTAAGTCCCACAACATTCACCTGATTTAGATGGAAATACCCTCCACTTAACGCCGAGTCTGCACTTCCAGCTCATATGCGTCATGTATTTTAACTCCAGTGTACATATGGACCTGACTGTTGACCTAAAGCAGAAAATTGCCTCTGGTACAAGGGAAGACGTTTTCTCCACAGCACTGCAGGTACTGTTCCTCACCTGAGGCATTAGATCATCACCGGTTACCACGGCAACCTTCAAACTGAGCCCAGCTTTCTGCACTACTTCCTGTATAGCAGCTGCACATGCGAGAGGATTCACACCACCAGCGTTACTAACCACACGAATACCTGCACAACACAACACAGCACACGCTCATCATTAACCCAGCATGTAAAAAACCTGCAGAAATAAGTGCCTTTTTACCTGCTAGTGTCTGTGAACAGATAATTCAGAAATACTTTAATTTACTTTAAGATTATCTGTTCCATTACTTTTGCTCACCTAAAATTGGGTGGTCTCAACCAAAGATTCGATGTTCGAAGTTTAACAAATGCAGATGTATATATTAGGAAATACTTTCGGTGTGTGGTCTGAAGCTCCATCTTTTTCTTAAAAGAATTCTGCAAAATGGTGGCAGTCCAAACTTTGACCCATTTGCATACTCAAATTAATTCCCATAAATGATTTTATTAAAATATTTTACTAAATTAAGTCTACAGTGACTTTAAGGTTGATAAATTGAGGCTAATTTGGCATGCAAGTTTCAGACTAAACTAAAAACTTGGTCATATTACATTTCATCCTTTTTAAATTAAATGAATCCTAACAACAGACAACAATATCTTTGCTTTGTTATCTGACATTAGCTTTTATTCCTAGTGCTTTAACATTCATGCCTTCTGTTTATCTAATAAACGACACTCACTGCTCTCAGCTTTGCACTCGTACCTTTTTGGCCGATTTCTTTGATATATGGAGAAATGGCAGCAAGAACGAAATCAGGCGCGTATCCCATATTCTAGAAGAGATCAGAAATCAAATGTGAGTCATGTGATACTTCATGTGTGAAGTTCATGTGTGAGGGTGTGTGGAAACATGCTCCTGATCTGCGTGATCAGACACGGGCAAAATGTCTTTAAGTAGACAACATTCACACATTTTAAGTGCATAACATAGTTAATAGAAACACACACATTTAACAGTTCATGTGAGTCAGAAAGTGTAAGTACTTACAGGAGTCTTAGCTTTAGCAGCCGTGAGGAGGGACATGGTAATTTCCGACAGATAATCAAACACAAGAAAGTCCAGCTTCCCACCATGTATAAGCTGAGGAACTGCAGAGGAGCATGAAGAGGAATAACGTTAAACTTACATAATAAACAGTATAGTATGTCTTGTTTTATTACCCTTTATGGCTAATACAGATGTTTTTCATCCTTACAAGGTCATCATGTGAAGAGAGAAGGTTTAAGCACTCCTTTATATCACTGCAGATATTCTAAAGTAGTACCAGAAATGGGTTTTGTTTATAAATCGGTACTTCTGACAGACCTTACAGTCTTCAGTCATTAGAGGTGTACACACACACTGAACTGATTTAACATGAGACAAATAATGAGTACATAAAAAAGCACATGCTCCAATTAATCAGCTAATTAACCAACAATCATGAGCTGAAGTGTGTGTGTGTGTGTGTGTGTGTGTGTGTGTCTTTTAGAGCAAGAGAACTCTAAACTGTGCAGGACATAGACGGGGTTCCTCCAGGACCTGGCTCAGGAATCTGAGGATTAGGCACGAGATCAGCTGCGTGAAATGAAAGATCCAGTTTCAGGGGAACTTTAATGTCAGTCTGCAGCACTTTCACCACTGCTGCTGAACCTCGCTCTGTTCATCAGACACTCCAGTGGTGAGCTCTCTGCACTCCAGGCCACCGCGGGGCTCAAGCGCACAGAGCTACTGAAAGTGGTATATGAGGAATTAAACACCTGGAGATGGGCAGTTATAGGAAAATAATCAACATCAGGGTAGAAATAATGCCAAATTGTTGGTTATGTGTGTTGTGTGTATATGAATGGGAAATGTCCTGAGGATTTCAGAAAGAAATCACTACATGCACTCATTGGCCACTTTAATAGGAACACCTGTACAGCTGTTCTCTTGTGCAGTTATCCAATCAACCAGTCACGTGCCACTCACGTGTGTTTCTGTGTAAACTCTACAGACTGTTGTGTGTGAAAATCCCAGGAGTTTCTGAAATACTCCCACTGGCACCAACAACCAGCTCAAAGTCACTGACTTCACGTTTTCCTCCATTTCTTTCTCCAGTAAGTGCGCTGTACCTGTATGATTCTACACAACGCTCCGCTGAGACATGATTGGCTGATTGGAAATCTGCATGATAGTGCAGGTGTAGCAGGTGTTCCTAATAAAGTGGCCAGATATTTTATATCTGATTGCATCTGTGAATGGACTTAATCACATGACAAAAGCTAAAGAGATTCATACACACTGCAAAACAATGCAATAATAATAATAATAATAATAATAATAAAGAAGTTTTAAAATAATTGGACTTTTTTCACTTTTCAGAGTTCAGCACTGCATTAACATGCTTCAGTGATATTTAGTACAGATGTGCATTCATATGTTTTAGGATTGAAATCATGCAGTTGTGTTTTTGGTGCTTGTTTGCCTGTTGATTTGATGAGTTGTGTTGATTTGATGAGTTGTGTTGATTTGATGAGTTGTGTTGATTTGATGAGTTGTGTTGATTTGATTACCTGATGCAGCAGTATCTCCCCAGAAGCCCGAGGCGCAGCCCACGCGCACCCCTGAGCTGCAGGATCTCTTCCCACAGCTGATCTGGGAGCTGCTGCATGAACTCTGTGAATTATAATGATATTCACACACACTCGGAGACATGCGCACTGAGCACCGAGTCAGCACACACACTCGGGCACCGCGGATCAGATGCTTCATTCTCACATACATACTTACAAAAACTTTTACTTTATTAACTTTTTCCCTAAAATAAACAGAAAAAAGCGATGGTGAAAATTATAGGTCAAAGTATCGCAGTCGGTGCCACAATATATACAGTCCGGGTGGAACCAACCCGTCGGTCACTTAGTTCCTAACTCTTACTGTGTAAATAATAATTTATTTATGGGCCTATAATATATAATTTCAATATATTCATTTTCATTTCAGCTTGGACTTCAATTTATTATGAACTATATATTATAGACTCTAGAGAGAAGGAACTATTTCTCATTCAGCTTGTTTCATGCATCACTTTCACCTGCACTGAGTGTTATGATCTTTATTATTATGATCTTCTCCAACTTTTTGCAGTCAGGAACTCATCATCATCTGTGGACCCCCTCAGTACAGTTTTCCAATGAACATAATCCAACTATTTAAATATTGAGCACATTATTATTATTTAAGTGTGTACAGTAATATTTAATTAGAGATCTCAGTCTACAGTCTGATTTCTGTACATCTGCTTTGTGACCTTGTCTATTGTTTAAAGTGTGATATAAATAAAATTCAGTTTAACTGAAGGTTTATGCGTTCCCAGAGATGAATAACTGAAGAAGCTTTATTGTTGAAAACTGAAAAAGATGGGGAAAAATCCTAATAATTAAACAAATTAATAAATAATTTGCTATTATTGTAGTTATTAATAATTCTATTCACAGCATTTGGGCAGAGTGACTTACAGACGTGCTTTATAATCTCTATCAGCGTCTCCATCTCCTCATGATCACACACACACACACACACACACACACACACGTCTAAAGATGTTATCAGGCTAAAGCCCTGGGGAAAATGCTCTGTAGTTCCATAAACTCTACATGTAGAGGCCTGACATGAAATATTTTATTAATCTTGAGTCGTGCACACAAAATAATTAATAACTAAATTATCTGTTCCTCTCATAATAGGAATGCACTTACATGAGCTGAAAAGGTGGTGTGTCCATTAAGACATGTCCTTTGGTACAAGTTCTTCATTAAATGTAAAATATTTTGTAGAATAATAATAGCTTGAGCTGAAATAGTGCCTTTGGCTGCAGCACAGTAGTTTTCTGACCCCCAGAGAGCGCTGCAGCCTGAAACATTTCCTCTCCTTCACTGATCAGTGCTGTCCGTTCTCTCCTCTCCTGAGAAAGGTGTCATTACTTTATAGCATTTCTTTACACATGCAGTTCAGCTCACAGCTCTTTTAGCAAAAGAGAGAAAATAAATAATATACAAATCAGTTTGGAAATGTTGCAGCTGTTTTAAGCTGCTGTTATTCTGAATAATAAAGAAAGTGTTCGTGTAGGCCCTGAGGAGGAAGCGCCAGGATCTGATGGCTGAAACAAAACGATAAACAATAAACAGATTAAAAACCTGTGAGGGATAAAATCTGCTTTTTTATGCAACACTAAGCCTTAAAATATCCCACTGTTAAACACAGTGAATTTCCACACAGCAAACACTCCATTCTACTCATTTCTACATCTGTTCATATACATATAAACTCCATTTGTGTTTATAAACAACAGGGTGATAATTAAAGCTTTTAAATATAAAACATGAATCAGTGTAATGTGTGAGAACGAGAGTCAGAGACACAACACACACACACACACACACACACACACACAGATGAGACTGCACTGACAGTCTGAAACTACAATATTATAAATAACTTTAAAATAATAACACAATTTGTGTGTGCACAGTGTGTGTGTACAGTGTGTGTGTGTGTGTGTGTGTGTGTGTACTGTGTGTGTGTGTGTGTGTGTTATAGTTACAGCACTGAGATGCATCACAACACTGTGAGGTGCGTTTTGTTAAAACACACACTAAATGAAAACGTCTGATTTGTGATTAGTTGTTTGTGTCTCTGGTTGTTGAGAAAGAGAAGAAAACTACTGAATCTAACGAGGAATAAAAATGTTACAGCTCACGCACTTCGTCTTGTCCCGCGGGTTAGAGAAGGGAATCAGAGCTCAGTAGTGACTAAATTCTTTTCTGCATCACGGCTCTGGAATATTTACTGAACTTTATGGATTTGTTTTAATATAAAATGTCCAACTAAAATAACTGAAATGTCCAGATCACACTTCAGGCTGGTCGACATTAAGCTCAGCTGTTAGCGTTCCTGTCCTTCTCCACGGACAAGCAGATTAAAGATAAGAACTAGAAAAGAGAATGTTTCATCGAATTTCTCAGTTTGATTCCGATTTGTTTTCACACTGTTCAGTTTACGGGAAGTTAGCGGTTGTGTAATATATTGCTTGTTTTATGATGCACATTATTAGATTTACATAACCTTTGTGTTCAAATGTCTTTTATCTCTATCTCTTTCCTTTCTTCCCTCTCTCTCTCTCTCTCTCTCTCTCTCTCTCTCTCTCTCTGTCCTGTAAAGTAAGGCAATCCTCCCGTGTCCTCTTTTGAAGAACACAGTGTTATTCCTCCTGGTCAATCATTAACCTGATGGCGATGTTGAGACATGACGGTCAACAGTGAGTCAGGATGTTGGTCACTCTCGAGCGTTCATATTGGATGTGTTTAGCGAGAGGAAAGTCAGTCGTCTGTACAGAGAAGTAAAAGATGAAGCTTCAGTACTCTCTTCTCTGCCTGTGTGCGCTCTTACTTTCTGCCTCGGTGAGTGAAGACTCTGAATAACAGCCTTATTGCATTTATCATAGCTGTTTAATAACAGATAAAATTCCTGAAAATAATGATGATACACGCTCTTGCTTTCAGTGTGAGGAGGAAACATCTGGAGCTCTGAGTCCTAGAGGCCCTCGTCCTGTTGAACCTGGCATGAAGTCTGACAAATGTGCCACAGAGAAAGAATGGCCATTCTGCACAGATGAAGAATGGGTATAAACTCGATTTTCTTTATAACACTGAATCTTGACTGACCTTCACACTTTATTTTTCAATCTGAGAATTTTTTTTTTGTGGAGAAAGTTGAATGTTTCTTTGGAAAATTCCAAAATAGTATCTGAAAATCATTTGGATTAAATTTCTATTCTGAATTTCTATCCTGTATTTTTATTTCGTGATCACCTCAGGGAAGAAAGTGTCCATCTGGCTGCCGAATTCAAGGCCTTCTGGATCAAACTGACCATGAGATCCTCAGCAAGATTGAGAAGATCCGCAAGCTTCTTGACG
Organism: Pangasianodon hypophthalmus; assembly: GCF_027358585.1. Lineage (NCBI taxonomy): Eukaryota > Metazoa > Chordata > Actinopteri > Siluriformes > Pangasiidae > Pangasianodon > Pangasianodon hypophthalmus. The sequence continues at coordinate 127,862 of NC_069735.1, forward strand.
AAGGAAAAAAATTGCATCGATCTACAGATTTGGAGTCCAAAAATACGTACAACTATCTGAGAGAGAAGCTTGTTTCCAACGCAGGTGTGTTATCACCCACGAGGAACATTTACTACAGACTGTATAGTTCAATTTACTTCAAGCTTCTATAATTGCTCTTCTGTTATTTAGACAAAATACATTAAAATTTCAAATAATTATGTTTAATTACCAAATTTATGTACTACTGTTTATTTAGAAAATAGTTGAATTTCAGACCAGTAACAGACCTCGTTGTTGTTGCTGTTGTTTCCTCTCAGGTAGCGATAACAGATACACCGCTCTGGCTGAACAGCTGAGGCAGAGGATTGTTGAGTTGAAGATTAAAATCGACCGTCAGCTGAGAGTGCTGGAGGCTGTGAAAGCTCAAATTAAAAACCAGTTCATTGCTGTACAGCGCCTGGAGGTAAAAAAAAAATTACAAATACACTATTAAGAGTCAGACTTTTAAGTAAATTCTGAAGATAGTATAAAATCATATTTTTCATTTTTCCATTATATGATGTTAGCTAAAAATTGATAGCTAACATCATATAATATAGAATAGTAATATATAAATATTTATGTAATATATAAATTCCCCCACAGGAAATGACTTGGCCAGTCACGATCATTTTCTGAAAAAGGAGCAGATTGTGTTAGCGCGCTTGACAACAAGTCATTGGCCAAAGTTTCAGCTATGAGCTATTATCTGATTCTGGCTAGTGGTTTTATTTTTCTCAGCATATTTAACCGTGAGGTGACATGTTGTTCGTGACTCCTGCGTGCCGCTGATTCTGAAAGATCGTATGTCGTCTGTGCAGGGTAATTACTCTGACTAGTAAAGCCAGTGTGTGTAGTGCAGCAGGTGAGATTCAGAACGAGTCACACGAGCTACCGCTACAGCGCTGAGGTGTATCACACCACTGTGAAGTGAAATTTGTTTAAATAAACACACCAAATAAAAACTTGCCTATTGCCTATGCTATCCTACTGAATTTATGCTAACCTACTGAATTGATGCTAACCTTCTGAATTTACGCTAAACTTTTGAATTTACTTGTCCAACTAGTATACAGGTAATCATCTTGTGCCGCCCGTTAGGGATAGTGAATATAACCACTTAGCCAGTGATGTGTCACTTTCATCTATTCAAACGTTTTAGCTCGAATTAGAATGTGTTTTAAGGATGGTGTGATCTGATTGATAAAGAGTGTTCACACACTTTCACTTCACTCTTGGTACAGGTTGACATTGACATCAAGCTGCGCAGCTGTAAAGGTTCCTGTGCCAGCTATGTGGACTTCTCTGTGGATAAGGAGGGCTACGAAGCTCTGGAAAAGCAGCTGGACCGTCTAGATACCTTACAGGTCCAGAGTGTTGAGAGTGTCAGTTCCTTGAAGGTACTGAAGAGCAGGCCGTTGAAAGATGTACATGTACCATCCATCTACAAGGCTGGAACCACTGGAACAGAAAGAGCCGCGCAGAGGAAGACCTTCTTCACTGACGTGGGCCAGCTTCAGCTCTCCCTGGAGGCTGAAGGCTCCACGGCAGAAACAGCCGCCACCGTCAGCAAAGTCAGCACAGGTACGGCTCAATCTGCACCCATCTCTTCCTCACGAATCAGCACCCAAACCCTCAGCTGCACCCAGACCGTCCGCAAGGTAACGACGCACACCAAAGATGGAATTCAGGAAAAGTATGAAACGGTGAGCAGTGGGCCAGGGTGTGACGCCATTGGAAAACTTGGCATTTCTGAAGTAGATCTCCTGAGTGCAGCTAAAGATGGTAAAGAACTGACTGCTGATGGCTTCACGGTCAAAGTAACTGGTGGAGAGTCAAAATCCATCACCACACTCAACCGTGGTGACGGAGAACTCGGTGGGGACTTTAAGGGACTGGGTTCTAGTGGACAGGATCAAAGGATCTCCTCATCTTTCACTTCTTCCTCATCCTCATCCTCATCCTCTTCCTCCAAATCCATCATTACCGGCGGGAGCAAAGGTATTCTCTCAGAGACCAAGACCATCACATCGCCTTCTTCGCCTCATGAATTCGGTGATGACTTTGGGTTATTCTCACGTGGCGAGATAGAAGATGATCTTCCTGACCTACACGCTCGCAGTTTGAAGTTCCGTGACGATCGCATACCTGATTTTATTGGCGGAGGTACACTTGAGTGACACTCACATACCTCTACCAAAAAGTGAACCATTTTTTAAAAACAAAAATCAATTCTGATAAAAGTGAAAGCATTGCTTAGAAAACTATTAATAAATATACTATTTAATATAAATAATAAAAATATACTACTACAAATTTAAATATATTTGTGTTACATTCCTGTTAAGAAATTCATGATTGAAATCTTCTGATGTTTGGTTTGGAACTGGAATTACTATGCAGTTACTGTCTCCTATACAGTTATAAAAATGTGTACAGTTGTATTTTGTAAATGAAAGGGTCAGTGCACACCTCCTGTTAATTACTGAGGGAATATTAACAATTGGAGTAAATTTGAAGCAAGTGCAGCATTTGCGCTAATCGGCAGATCTCTCCTTTCAGATTGTGTTGATATCCAGCAGAAGCACACCATGGGCGGTCAGAGCGGCCTGTTCAAAGTAAAGCCGGCCGGGTCGGAGGAGGTAGTGGAAGTTTACTGTGACCAGGCCACAGATTTGGGGGGCTGGGTTCTGATCCAGCAGAGGGAGGACGGATCTGTTAACTTCAACCGCACTTGGGATGAGTATCGTGTTGGGTTTGGGAAGATAGACAAGCATGGAAGGGGCGAGATTTGGCTTGGGAACCATGTTTTACATCTCCTCACTCAGAAAGAAAGTGTTCTGAGAGTGGAGCTGTTAGACTGGGCAGAAAACGAGGCGTACGCAGAATATAACATCCGAGTGGGCTCAGAGACAGAGGGATTCCAGCTAAGTGTCTCATCTTACACAGGAGATGCAGGAGATGCTCTGGTGCAGGGGCTAGATAACATGGGTGCCTTCCTTTCCCACGCTGGGATGAAGTTTAGCACTTTTGACAGGGATAATGACAAGTGGGAGGAGAACTGTGCTGAGATCTATGGAGGTGGATGGTGGTACAATAACTGCCAGTCTGCCAACCTTAATGGGATTTACTACAAGGGTGGGAAGTACGATCCTGCTAGCAAAATTCCCTATGAGGTAGAGAACGGAGTTGTGTGGCTGCCATTTAAACCAGCTGATTATTCCCTTAAAGTGGTCAGAATGAAGATTAGGCCACTCTGAACTCTCAAAGAAATGAAAGATACAAATGATGAAAATAAGTCAGGTCAATTCTGCTTGCTATGCTCTGGACTGGTCACAATGTGAAATAATGCACAATTAAATGACGCCATGTTTTCAATAAAAAATGTGTTCACTTCATTTTGTGTCATTTCTTTATTTAAAAACATCACACAAGGAAGAATGAACCCTTCCCAAAAAAGGAATTTGTACCACAGGATTTTACTACTATGTTTTGTGGGATCTTTGAAAATTTTATAAATTGTGTTCATATGGATGATGATGATGATGATGATGATTATTATTATTATTATTATTATTACCTCCCAAAAGATGCACAATTATACAATGACAAAGCATTTATTTCACTCATGAGTTTTCTTATACGGTGATAAGATAATGATATTCATAATATTTTAATCAGAGAGCGAATATGTACTTAATAAAACCAAATCACCAAAATACCATTTTTTAAATGAAAATATTGGAAGTTTAGGTCATTATAGAAGCATATTGCACAGATATATGAATTTAATAATAACAGCAGTGAATAACAGTGCCATCAATAAACTACATGTAGAATAATTCTATTATGAATCTACATTCCTTTTTTCTTCCAAAATATTAAAGTTTGTGTTTTGTGTGTTTCAGTGTGTGAGTCAGTTCGTTTTCAGAAACCACACACTCCCTACGGTTACCAAAGACGACTAGGACAGTGTCGAGTGGATAAACACCCGCTGTGTACTGACGAGGACGTGGTGAGTTTAAACTGATGCTCCAGTAAGTTCAGGCTCCAGTAAGTTCAGTGTTCTTTCTGAGGTATTTTATGTTAGAGTATTTTGTAAGTATGAGGTAAAAGGTGAAATGAATCACCAGATTCACTCTATAAAGCTAGATACAAATAATATTAGCAATTAGTGTGGAATAAATTCTGAAAATATGCAACATAAATCATTAAATTCTCTTCACATATAACTATATTGTATTTTCACTTATATGCTGTATTAAATTTCATCCTCTAAACCAACATTATTTTAATAAGAATACCTGCTGAGACTGGAACTGTATGAATTACACTCTAGTTGTTCAATGTTTTAATTTGTCTGTGTGCAGGATGTGAAGTGTCCATCAGGCTGTCGGCTGCAGGGTTTTATTGACGAGGCAGACGGAGATGTTTATAAGCATCTCAGCAAAATCTGTGAAAAGATAAACAATATAAAACCGCATCTTCATCTACAGAGATAAAAACGGCTCAGTTCTATGAAGCGCAAAGGAAGATTATCGTCAGAACATACAGTGCGTAAATACTCTTTATCTTATCAATAAATGAGGAATAAAACACTTAGAGGAGTGCTGTTATAGGAAACTAATCAACAGTGGGGTGGTGTGATGTAGCAGAGCTACTGTTACGACCCTGAAGTTGATTATTTTCCAATAGCTGCACACCCCTAAGTGTTTATTCCTCTTACACCACAGAAATTTGACAATTACACTTCTTTATTTAACAAAGAACATTTTTTAATCTGTTTATTTTTTCATTCAATGTCCTGTAAAGTCAGTAAAACGAGTTAGTTCCTGTTGTCGCTTATGTTATAGCAGCTATAAACAGTCGTTCCCTCAGCAGACTCGCTTTATTCTCTCTCTTGAAATTAATAAGAAAATAAATGCAGCTTGTTACGCATGTTACTGAGAAACCGCAAGGAAGCGTAAACTCCTCTGTCCTGAAGATGTCACAAAACTTAAAGTTACAGCTTTTGTTAAATAAAATGTTGTTAAATAAAATAAAAAGTGTCCTTACAGAAAACTTCATCACATCAACAGTTTTTAATCCGTTTAAGTGGAGTGTGTGCTGTACACGTCCCTGTGAATGAGCTGTTACTATAGAAACCTGCGCTACTGTCAGAGCTGCTGTTATAGAAAACTAATCAACACCTTCTGACCAATCAGAACTGAACACTGAACAAATCTGTGCTGTAATAATAACCTGCACCTCTATATTATGTACAAAAATAGCTTTATTTTGAAACTTTTTAATGAAAGTGAAGGTTGTTGATCCTCTTTTCAGTGAAAGAAATGCGCTATGCTGGGGTCGCTGAGACGCTCCACAGGAACCTGACACTGCTATGGGAAAAGTCCACAGAGCTCTCCAGAGAACTACAGAAGTACCACAGACAAGTCGAGAATCAGATCAATGAAATCCACCAGTTGGAGGTAAAAGATTAGACTTAGCTTAAAATTGAATGAATAATCTATTTGTATTTATTCTAAAATTCTGACTAATGATTAGTGGATTTGTCCCAGTCAAGGTTTTCTCTCTTTACTCTCTTTAGCTCTGTGTTTGATTTGTCTTGTTTGTCTTTTGGGTTTTGGGGTTTAGGTGGACATTGACATCAAACTCTGTGCGTGCAAAGGATCATGCAAGCAAACCTTTGACCATGTGCCTGATCATGAGATGTTCAAATCAATGCAGGACAAAATGACCATGTTCAACTTGATCACAACACAAAAAACATTTACCTTGGACAAAAAACTCAAACTGCAACCTGTCCTTCGACCTCGTGTTTCTCTCGCATACAGAAAATTACCTTTTGTCCACTCAAAACTGCTCACAAAGTTTGAGGACATCGAGCAAAATCAGGTGGTGCTGGATGAGCTCCAGGAGGATATGTGGAATTCTGATGGAGGATCGAAACCATAAAAAAATACATGTGGACTTTTATCATGACTTGAACACTGCTGTTTTATTTTGATGAAAAACTAAAAAGTCACATGAAAGTTGTGAATCTTTTCTCTAGATGTTTTTAATATGCTGTGTTTAATTTTGCAAGTTCAATACAGTACAAATATAAAATAAAATGAGAATTGTTTAAATACATTCTAAAAAATGCTGCAGCAGCAGGAACTGAAGTAGGAGAAGTAAATATCTAGAGCTGTATTCAGAGATTTTGTGCACATTCAGACCCCAGACTTAAGCTCTACTCAGACGCTACTCTGAATAATGACTGTGGAAGTGCAGTGATTTGCAGCGATTAATGTGATCATTATAATGAAAGATGCATTTAGATGCACTTTCTCCTCCTGCCATTTTATTAGAGCAACACAAACAGAGTTTGGAAAAAGAAATCTTTCACCAAATTTCCCAAATACTGTCGATACAGTCGATTGGGAGGCAGCACGAGAAAACTTATTCAAAACACCAATCATCAGTTAATTCATTATAAATACTTCCACCGTTTATACTCGAGATCTCAGAAATGTTTCACCAGAAAAGCCGATCTGAATCCTTCCTGGAACTTCTGGCCACACTAACAGACAGGAAGCTGGTGTGTGAGTGAGGGAATGTTCAGAATTTCTGTGAATAATTTGCCTCCACTTTATCCTATGTAATGGGAAGAGAAATCGCAGTGGACCTGGCTGTATGTCTACTTAATGATTCGAAACTAGCTCTAACAGAAAAACAGGAAGATATGGCTTACTGGACTCACAAAAAACAGTTCCTCTCCATAATCTTACTGTACTTTGCTCCTAATTCTGGTTAAATGATATGCATGAAATGAGTAACGCGTGAATACTGACAGGGTTAAAGCCAAAGCCTCTGCTGTAGTAATATGGAGACATGTTGGTAATGAGATAGAAGGAAGATTAAACCCACAATCATCTGACCTCCAGTGTTCATCGTAATGTATAATATCATCATCTTTTACTGTACCACTTTTCTTTGTTCACTTTATTTATTGTAATGTATTTCATTTCATTTTATTTATTTACTTATTTATTTTTTCATTTCATTATAAAGTTTATGTATTGGTTACTAAATACAATAAAAAAAAAAAAACTTCTATACATTATAAACGTGTCATCTGACCTTCCTGGAGGTTTCTTTCCTGCATTTACATTCAAAACTGTTATGAAGCTTCATTCATTTCTTCATAAAGCCAATCAAGTGGATGATCCTTATGCCGTCAAACTCATAGAGGTGCTCAGAAATGCATTATAACACTGTTACGAAGCACTGTGTATATTCAATTCAATTTGGTTTTATTTGTATAGAGCTTTAACAATGGACAAAGTCACAACACAGCTTTATAGAAATATATAAATTCAGAATATAAATTATAATAATTATGTAGAGCTTCTACAGCTTTCTCAAAGTGTCATGAATGTTCCTTACAGCATATCAAACATTTTTTGCCTCTTGGAAGGAAAGAAATATACCAGTAAAAAAAATAAGTGCATTGTGAAAATTGTGTTTTGTTGTGTGCAGGGTGAAAAGTACTGATGTTCTCTCCTTACAGTGCTGAAGTACTTGGTTCACTGTAACAGTATTTTTTACTGAGTATAATTAAATCATAGTACTTTTACTAGAGTTTAAAAAAATACATTTAACTTCACTACATTTATTTTTGATCACTGATACAGAAGAAAAAAATGCATTTAACCCCAGAAGACTGTAAGCCAACTAAAATACAGTATGTGCAAGTTTGAAAATAAAGCAGATGATTTTAAAATAAAGCTGAAACTAAATGCTGTATTCAGCAGCAGTAACTTGTGGGACAGAGGATTTATCAGCTTTTTACCCAATTTATCAGCTATCTTCAGTTTTAAATGCTTCAATGGAAACAACATGATACTGATCTGCAAACAATTTGAGATAAAATCCATAGACATATCGACATTTTACAACTCAATATCCAACCTGCAGCAACATGTACGGGTTAACCATTAGCTAGCTGAGTAGCGCTACACTAGCACTAGCCAGAGCTTTAGATGTTTTACAGAAGGAAAGCTCTGTATTAAACTTAAGATGTCACTTCGATGTTCAGTAGCTTTCGCCTGATGTGTTTAATATGTCTAAGTGCTGCTACAGACTGTAGGTAATTCTCAGGATAATGTTTAATAGATAGCTAACTATGTAGCTAGAGGCATGTATGAATTAACATGAGTTAGCAAGCTAGCTAATGAACATAGCAAAAGCATATGGCTAAGTGAGCCAGTGAGCTAATGTTAGCTTTCTGTATATACTGTTATAGCTCACATGGCTAGTTAACATAATTGGTAGTTTTTCACCAGAGTTTCTTGATGTCTACTTGTACTTCTACTCAGGTGAATTATTACCACAGCAGCGGCAGATCTACTCACGTCAGTGTGTATTTACTACTTTTTACACCCCGGTAGCAGAAGTTCATATGATTAGTGAGTGGAGTTTGGATGGAAATATTTTATTTTGAGGAGGGTCATGGTTTTGGAGCCAGTGTTTCATTCTGCTGACTGTATGTGAGGATTTAAAGCCACTGAACTACAGCCAGACTGTGTACTGTACTGTCTCTGTGCTGCTTTCTTCTGTTTTGTTACTACACTATTATAGAATATTTTATACACATACCTACTGACACGCAACTCACGGGCCAGGGCATGGAGCGTAAGCACGGAGCAGAAATGTTAAAAATGTTCTACAGTTTACTGAGATGATCAGATTCAAACACAATATAATGTTCACACAGAATACATTTTATTTTGAACATAAGCAGGTTTGTTGATGCAGTTCTTATCTTCATATTTCACTGATATCATCTTTTCATTTCACTGATATCATCATCTATTTCTTTTTTTCCATTCTTATTTCTTTTTCCAAAATGGCATTTGCTGAATAAGAGTACTTGTTTCACACAGGAAGAGTGTGTGTGTATGTGTGTGTGTGTTATTTCTGAGCAAAGTAGGGTCTGATCTTTATGCTGATGGCCTTGAGTGAGTACCACGAGCCCTTCCAGTTCATCCACACGATGCCGTCGTCTGTTCCGTGTTTGGCCATGTTTTTCGTGTACGGTCCGCCCCAGTAGTATCGGCCATTAGGGTTGGCTGAATGGCAGGCGTTGTACCACCATCCACCACCATCTTCTCGTGAACACTGCTTAGACGGATCTCCAGGTACCCTGTATATGATAAAAGAATTATATATTGTATAATTATTAAATGCATAAATAATTATTCATTATCCTGGTGTATGTAAAACTAAACTATCAAAAACAAAACAGACTTTATCAAACAGTACACATGTTAAATTCCAGTTATACCACAGCAGTGCAGAATTCTCAAGTCAGAAGATCACAGATTTATTGATGCGCTCGCTCTAATACGTTATCGTTTCTACAGTAACAGCAGACGTTGTTACAGTGAAGTTTTCTGTATGGAGACATTTCTTTATAATTTATGGAAGGAGTCTCCAGTGTCAGTGCTTTGTAACAGTCAAACTCTGAACTCTGCTTCATTACACCACCCTGTCATTGATTATTTTCCTACAACATCACTCCCCCAGGTGTTCTATTCCTTACTTGCAGATATTAAATCATTTGGTTAAAAATAAATAAATAAATAAATAACTATATAGGAAATAAAAAATAGCTATAAAGTAAATATAAATGACTCATACATCATATATATAAATAAAGAATTTTATCTCCACTGTAAGGATAGCGAAGCTCACCATCGGTCATTGTCTCTGTCGTAGGTGCTGAACATCATGCCGTTGTGGATAGTCATGGTGCGATTTACACCAAACAGCTCTGTTGCGCCGGTGAGGAAGGTGTTTCCCGCCGTGCCGGAGTATTTATCCACTGCCAGGATGTAGTTCGTGGCCTCGCCTTGGACGGTGAACTGCTGGTACTGAGCGTATGTCTTCGTGCCTGTCCAGTCCTGCATCTCGATCAGGACTTCAGTTGGGCCCGTCTTAGTGATCTGACTGATGCGGTCATTACCGAGCCAGTACTCGCCTAAAAAAAACATAGATTAGAAGTCAGGAGGCTATCACCAGCGTACACAAAACCCACAAAAATCAATCACTCATTCATCTTCATCTAAAAGTTTTATTCTGGTCAGGGTCTCGATGGTTCCAGAGTCTATCTTGGGAATGCTGGGTGTGAAGCAGGACACAGACAGCAACCTGAGCTCAGGACTGAATCAGAACCCTGGAGCTATGAGGTGACAACACAAGCTGCTACACCACCATGCCGTCCCTTAGAAAGTATAAAACTTCTGTTAAAAACATCTTACCAGGAGTTTCGCAGTAACCTTTCCCAACATCAAACGCAACGTTTCCAAAACCTTTCTTGTATTCATCCCATCGCCGGCCGAAGTCCACGCTACCGTCCAAACGGTTCTGAATAAGCAGCCAGCCTGAGAGGAAAGAAAGAACAGTATGTACAACACTTCTCACAGGAGTGAGTGATAAACAACTACAAACTCAAAATGCTCAAAATGTTTAGTTTCTAAAATCTCTTTGAATTGTCTGTTTCTCCATCATGGAGTACCTCCGTTCTGGGTTGTCTGGTCACAGTAGACCTTGTATGCTGCTTGTGAGGATTCTGGGCGCACCAGATACATCTCAGAAGTTTCTCCTCCATTCCTGAAAACATCCTCGCAGTCTTTTCCAGACACCACCGGAATCGGGCAGGACACTACACACGGTTCAGCACACCTCTCCCTCTGAGAAGTGACAGCCTTCTCCAGACGCTGAATCTTCTCCCGCAGTTTCTCCAGGACTCCCTGCAGGATTTTAATGTTTTGTGGAAAAGTGACATCCACTGTTTCTTTCACATACGCATGCTGGCCCTCCAGGTCATCTGTGTACTGACTAACTAACTCGTCATTACCTACAAAGAAACAAGAAAGAAATGTTCCTTATATCTGAACATGTGTGAAAATGAATAGCAGAGAATTTAGAGAACAGTATCGACTTTATACGCTGTGCTTTTAGTCCTGTTTAGTAAAGTGTGTATCTGTGAGTAAACACATTTACGTTTAGACCAGTGGTTTCTCAAAGATTCAAGAGAGGAATACGAAGTCTACACTTTTGGGTGACTGAACTGTGTTTCAAAATTTCTTTTAATATTTAAATTTTAAAGGAAAACTCCATCCTGAATGATTTATATATAAATCTTCATAATCAACATGTAATCTTCAGCAGTGTCCAATATTTTCACTTTAGTTAACAGTTTCCTACATTACCCACAATGCCGTCATCTCGCACATCGCTAACTAGCCGAGCCGAACGCAGTACAAACATTTCATTATAAATATGTTTAATGAATTTCAGGGTGGAGTTTAACTTTAATCTGGCCGAGACTCATCTAACATTAAAATACTTTACCGTTGTTGATTCTCTGTCTCTCTGTGACCTCTGTGGTCAGATCCTCCACATATTTGTAGACAGAGTTGGAGGTCTGTGACAGATTTTCCACGTCTCTCTTGAGCTGAGCCACTGTAGGTGTAACGTCACGCTCCTGCTTCAGCAAAGTGGTTTTCAGTTCGCAGCCTGTCGGACAGAGTACACCCTGCAGGACGAGCACAAACAAACCAAATCAGACCTCGTCTTCCTTTCCACACACTTTCACCCTGTAACGCATAAATTATTCTAAAACATATCAGGCTTTTTAGATGGATATGCTAATTGGTGTGCAAATTCAAAAAAAAATATATATATATATATATATATATATATATATATATATATATATATATATATATATATATAATTGATTTAATCTAAAAATCACTTACATTAAGTAGCAGAAGTTAACAGTCAAAAATATCACTGCTGAAAAACACTTGCAATGTGTAAAAATATTCACAAACATTTTTAGATCCTTTTAACTCTGAGAAAATGCCAATAATGTCCGTTACGGTCTTTTTAAAAACTTGATTAGACCTTTTTGTGTAGAAACATTAGACAGGAGTGTGCTGAGTCCGTCACCTTCAGCCATGTTGGATTGTGAGGAGCAACGCTTAACTGAGTAATAAAATCTGCGTAATCACGTATACTGGACATTGGAGTGGTTTGAAGGTGATTTACATCAATATATTAGATCTGATATCTAGAAACAACCTTAAATTAATGTTCTATGAGTGTGAAAACTGAACATTAGGGTAAATTATGGCATGTAATTTAGTTTAATACTGAAATTTTAACCTGACACCAAATCCTCAGGAAAAGGTGGGGTTACTAACACTTTTACTAGCATTTCTATTTGTAGAGAAGATTCGAGAGCGTGACTGCAATAAAGTAGGGCTCAGAGATTTTACTGCAAAAAAAAAACTAATTTAAAATTTGCATATAATTATTAGAGTATAGAGTATACCATTGTCTCTGAACCATGTAAACATCCTCCACTGTCAGGAATTTCCTTCTTCTCCTCCTGAGGCTGTCTCACTGTTGTTGCAGTGGGTCGCGGTCCGTAACGTCCTCGTCCGCTAACAGGAGGTGGAGCAGCGACAGGCGTGTAAACCTCACGACCTCTGGCAAGAGGCCTGTGACCTCGAGGATCTTTGACTTCCACTTTGGGCTAAAAAAAATATACAAAAAATATAATTTAGTAAGTTGAGTTTTCAGACACGATTTAATTTCAGTGTTGGATTTCTTTACAGGCAGCATGTAAAATCTTTTAGCATGTTTATCTGTAAATTATATTTTATTGTCATGTATTCAAAAGAGTGAACTTCTTGAAACACACTGATTAGAAGCTCTTAGAGAACTTATAAAATATGTAAGTTATAAAATATATAACATAAAATATATAAGTATAAAATAATAGGTGAAAATGGTTGTGTAATTATAGCACTGATAATGGATTATTCTTGTCTGGAGTTCAGATGTTGGTCTGTAAGTGTTCTGAAGTAAAATAAATAAAAGAATTGATGCATGCTTGATGCTTGGGTTGTTGGGTTTTTGTTTTAATATTAAAATCTGTTGTAATATCAATACTCCACTCTTTAAAGCTTTACTATAAAAACTAACTACAGTCCATTTCAGTACCTTAATTCTTTTTAAAGCTCAGTATATCTACATTACCAGGTGAAATATACAGTTTAAGGTCTAAAAGATAACAGTACCACACCAAGGACAAGGAAAGGCAGTTTAGTATTTTTCTTTTCTGAGAATGTAGAAATATTCCATTTCTAATCATTACTTTAATTGAATTAGATCAGAAGTTAAAAACAGACTTACCAGCGATGGCGCCTCCTACAGAAAGAAAGAGAGAGCGAGAATAAATAAGAGTTGTTGTTTTAATCCTGACCAGGTAGAACAGCGTAAATCATACCAGGAGCGTATACTTACTACACCATCTTCATCATCATAATCAGTATGCGCCTGAACCAGCGCTCCACACACACACACACTGAGGAAGAGGAGAAGCTTCATTGTAAAGAGCAGGACGCTTTAACACAGATCGTCACCCTGCTGTTCAGCTGTGTATGCTTCAGTACTTTAAGGTCTGTATTTATAGCAGATAGAAACCCGTCACTGCTCAGATTTACGCTGCGGTAGGACAGATGAGTGGATGTCTGGGAATTATTAACTCAGGAAAATCAATATGAGCAGTTCAGGACTCATTTTTGGGAAATGTGGCAACACACTGTACCAATAATGCAGTGTGAACTCTGGACGTTAATTAATATATGATAATTTGTATAAAACCACACGAAGGATATAAATCAGATAAAGTCTCCTGAAGTCACACGCACTATTCTCTGGTTCAGATGTGTACTCTGAAACTTTTCATAAATAATTTGACAAATGGGATATATGGGAATAGATGCAGAAATAAATTTTGGGTGATTAAAATATTCTTAAATATTCTTAAAACAAGCAAAACTATGCAAGCTTTCTGTAATAGTTATAGTTTTAAATCCTACATACCTAACATATGGAAAACATATTCCCACAGGAAAAATATAACATTTTCAAAGACTGTGATACTTTTATATTAAATTGAATTTTATATTAAATGAGTGAGTCAGTTTTACTGAGGTGCTGGGAATAAAACTCTGGATTCATTTAAACTAAACTGTGCAAATGATAAATAAGCACACGCACAAGTGCCAGTGTTAAAACACATAGAGTACAGCTTCGCTTGTGTTTGTCCTTGACCTCAGAGAAGTGTGTGCTAATGACACAGGTGAACATTAACCAGGTTACTAACCAAACCGAACACACTGACTCACCTGCTGAATCATCAGTTTGGACCCAAACAGCCTCAGTACCACTAACGTGACTAACGTCTAACAGGAGACTACAGAAAAAACCCACAAACATCTTTTTAGATGATTCACATCACAGCTACATGGATCAGTTTTACTTATGGCCTTGTTTCCATGATGGAAATCTCATCAATAAACTGATACTGATAGATGCTTTAGTCTTTTTTATATATATATATAAAACTTTCTTAGAAAACTAATAAATGAATTTCAGAAAGCGGGTGTAAATAAATTCAGTGACTAGGCATAGACGTGAGGAACTCACGTTTTTAAGACTGTTTACTGCACAAACAGAGAGATTTATTTAAACATAATCAACACTGTGTATAAGTCTCAGTGTAATACACACAGAAGTATAACTCAATAAAAATAAAAACTAAAGCATCGTCAGTCAGTGATGGCCAGAACTGTGGATTTAAACACTGTTATACTGAAGTGCTTCGATGCGAGAGCTGCTCATGCTGGAACACGTTCAGTCAGAATTCACTCGGTTTATAATTAATAAAGTGAGGGTTCTTTTCCCTCAGCACTTTACAAAACTACATTATGTCCGTGTTCTCTTCTGTTTATTCTCTTCACTGTGTAATTCAGTAAATTGTGGTGTGGTCCATGGGACAGCGCCTCCTAGAGGACACACTATGAGTACTTCACCCTGAACGAGCATCCACACACGACATCCTGACACACACACAGACGCACACACAGAAGTATAAACTGCTTTGAGTTTACTCCCTAAGGCCTTTCTCTCCCCCTCAAGGCAGGAAGGAGTTCATCTCAGGGAGCGATCTCTTGGAGAGAGGAGCGACGGTGTTCTGTCGTTTCAGCGCCGGATACAGCCATGGACTCCGACTCCGAGGATCCACTTCAGCATCACGACATGGCCGATCCAGACTGCATTCTCCATCACACAGTCACTCTCATGTTCAAGGTCACTCTCACCAAGGTCATTACACACACTGGGACTCAATCGAGCAGATAAATAACCTGAAACTCTCTGCGAAGTCTCGCTCTGAGTTTTTACGCTCACGATGTCACTAAGCCTGAATATTTTGTTCTGGTTTTGAACTTGCTCTGTTTTATCTGGTTTTTGATTCAGGTTTTTCCCTCTCACGTCTGTCTGCTGATCACCTGACACAAGCCTGTTTTTGACTGTTTCTGGATATAGATTTGGATTTGTTACCTGTTGCAATAAAGTCAACCTGCATCTGCAACCATCTCTAGCACCTGACTGAAGCTGGCTGAAGGTGAAGCTGTGAACTAACACAAAAAAGCAATAGAATTCTCAGGAATAATAACTTACACAGCAACGTCTAACAGTTGGGTTTTTTGGGCTAATATAAGCCTGGCTGTTCATTTCTATTATTCTATATTTTCTTAGTTTCGTAGCAGTTTATTTATGATGAAGCATACAGCCTTTCTGCAGCTTCCTAACTCATTGGTATCGTGTAAAAGGTATAAAACACTTCGGGACATGATGTTATAGAAAAATAATCAACTTCAGGGTGGTAACAGTAACTATTTATGCAATTATTATTATTATGCGATTAATTAACAAATTATATTAATAATGAAAATAAGAGATATTGGAATACATTTAGGACTTTTTGGTACGAAGACTGTTTGAGAAGAAAAGAAAATTGTGAGCTATAAAATAAAGTCGTTTTTACACAATAATGTCAAATCATCATGAAATACTCACAAAGGCCAACTTGCACAACAAACTTACTTCCTCTTTTTTTTTTTTTTGGTTTATGAATTTGCACAAACATCCCAAACTTTCTGTTTAAAACATTCAGAGAGCCACATCAAGATACAAATGAAACGCACTGTATTAACATTGAATAAAATTATTAATAATGATATGTTACTATATAAATTTATTTTAGTTAAAAAAATGTTAAAAACAAACAAAAAAATTTACCCAGTAATACTTATTATTTATGAGTAATTTATTTACTAATAGAATTTTTTTTTCTAACAAAAGACATGCTTTTGTGAAAACCTCTCTGAATATTCTGTTTGTTATAGTGATAGAATACTGACACCATATTATACACTATGTCCAAAAGTATGTGCACCCCTGACCATCACACTCATATGTGCTTGTTGAACGCTTCATTCCAGATTTATTCCCCGTGTGTTTGCTGTTATAATGAGCTCCACTCTTCTGGGAAGCTTTCCACTAGATGTTGGAGCGTGGCTGTGGGGATTTGTGTTCATTCAGCTACAAGAGCATTAGTGAGGTCAGGCGCTGATGTTGGGATGTCGAGGAGGTCTGGGGTTCAGTCGGTGTTCCAGTTCATCCCAAAGGTGTTCAGTGGGGTTGAGGTCAGGGCTCTGTGCAGGACACTCGAGTTCTTCCACTCCAACCTTCACACACCATGTCTTCATGGAGCTGGCTTTGTGCACAGGGGCATTGTCATGCTGGAACAGGTTTGAGCCTCTTAGTTCCAGTGAAGGGAAACTGTAAAGCTACAGCACACAGAGATGTTCTCTACAACTGTGAGCTTCAGACTTTGTGGAAACATTTTGGGGAAGAAACACATAAGGGTGTGATGGTCAGGGGTGCACATACTTTTGGCCCTATAATGTATTTCATCCAAGTAATATCAGTGCAAAATATATTAACAATAAAGAGCATAAATTTGTTTGAGAATATCAATTTTGATTAAAAAAAAGTCTTCATTTTTTTGAAAAATAATGAAACACACACAGTTCTTGGTCCTGGAAACTTCAGGAGTAAACCTAATGCTGAGCTGTGAAATGAACTTCATCTGCAGCGTGGAAACATCTGAGTTCTTCAGAAACATTATTAATGTAGATCATTATCATACAGTAAACGTTATGTGAAGTAGAAAAGCATGTTAAAGTAAACAGGTGTTCAATCAAATAATGATTGAAATACATTAAGTGCACGTGTCCTTCCACCAGTCAGAGTCTGCTCTAATATTCATTCATGAGCTAGTGACACGTGATTCTGTGTGTTCAAATAATTTCCAAATCAGATGATCATTAGCAGTTACAACCAGTTACATTTATAGGAAACTTGATGCAACACTTAATATTGATGATTAGGTCACTTTAGCAAAAATGATGCTGTTTTGTGTTTCAGACTTTATCTTTAGCCTCAAATTAAAACCTAAACAATCTGAGCATTAGAAGAAGAAAATTAGCCACACACCCCTGGACTGCATTTGGTAGCCTGAAAACTGAGGAAGTTGAAAGGCACCGTGTCATCCAACGACATTCTGATATAAGAAATATTTTTACCCAATATAGACTTGAGAGAGTCGAACGCTCTCCTCATTGGTGTGCCACTTTACTATAAATAGTTGATTGTAATGCTGGGTATAAAAGCCGGTGCTTCCTTTTAGTCAGAAAACCTCTTTACCAGAATCTCACTTACTGTGTTGAAGACTGTGACGACCCTGGTGACTAACCTGGTATGATATTTTACATTTTATACACATATGGAGCTTTCCTGCATTATACAGGCTACAGATGTTCTTTACTTATTTCTGTCTTCCAAAAGGTTTTTACTACAATGAAGATTTTAATTGTCTTTGTCCTTCTTATGCTGGCTTTCAGTGGATATGAAGCAAAATGTAAGTCATATCACTGTCTATTATTAATATTAATATTATTATTATTATTATTATTATTATTATTATTATTATTATTATTATGACTATTATTATTATTATTATTATTATTATTATTATTATTAGCTGTAGTTGGAAGAAAATGCCCCGAGGGTTGGACAGGATTTGGGAGAAAGTGCTATAAATACATAACTGAAGCAAAACCATGGGCTGAAGCTGAGGTATTCAGTGTTTAGTTTTTATCCTTCAGTAAACGATGTCATGAATACTAGAATTCATAACTGATTTACTCAAAAATAATGTGTTTGCTACCTCACCTATTTTCTGTTTTATCATTTATTTCTGATTTTTCTCTTTTATCTTTGCAGAAATATTGTCAGATCTTTGGAGGAAACCTTGCGTCTGTGCACAGTAATCAAACACATTTTATTCTTAAGGGAATGGGAAAAATCTCTAACAGCTACAAACGCACCTGGATCGGAGCTCAGGATGCAACTCAGGTAGCTTGCTTTTTCTGCTGTCTGTCACCCCTCAAAAAATTCAACAGATCCTGCAGAGCTGCTCATCAAGTCTGTCCTGTTGCTCATCCCAGGACTCTTAATGACAATCTGCTCACACTGAACGTCCTGTACACACACTCTGTACTGTTTGTCTTTACTCTTCTACACCTGCACACTGGAACGATTTATAAGCACATTAGAAGAGGACGAGTTTCCTTTCAGTCTGGTTCCTCTCAAAGGTTCCTCCTCATGTCCTCTCAGAGAGAACTTCCTCACCACTGTCAGCTCTGACTTGTTCATTAGGAATCTAAAAGCACATCCAGGTTTCTGTAAAACTGCATTGCGACAGTATCTACTGTTAAAAACTGGCATCGCATTAATCTGGATAAATCTGCTGAACTCTGTGCTATTATTTGGATGAAAGTGTCCAAAAGAACCGTAAAGTAAACGAAAGAGAAGCGCAATCAGTAAAGATTGTTAGAGTGAATTCGATAGCAGAGTCTTTTCACATGAAACACTTAGATTTTTAGATTTTTATATGAACGTATTTTCACACATTCCGATTTAAAGAAGCGTAGTCAGATTGTAGAATCAGGTTTTGTTGATCCAGTGATTCTGCCTTCATCTTTTCCCAGGAATCTGTTTGGCTGTGGAGCGACGGCTCAGTGTTTGATTTCAGCTTGTGGCATTCCGGTGAGCCGAATAATTCAGGAGGAGTTGAACGCTGCGTGGAAATGAACTACGACGGTAATCACAGTTATACTTAAAATAATGAAGAGCTCAAAGAGCAATTCAGATACTCTACAAAGGAAAAGCACTTTTGTTGAAATGCAAAGAAGTTTTTCTTCCTATTTGCTAAATACTGATTTATTCTGCAGGTGAAGTCCTGTGGAACGACGCCAGGTGTGACACCAACCTTTACTTTGTGTGTCAAAAATCTGCAAACATCCCAAACATCTGTTAGAGCTCATAACTGCTCATAACTGCTCATAACTGCTTTTACCCATATTATCTCTTCTTATTTTCAGTCAAAACCAATAAAAACATGACTTATAATATGTCAATAAAGATAGATTATGATGCTTGATACATTTGAATATTTTATTTTATTTTATTTTATTTTATTTTATTTTATTTTATTTTATTTTATTTTATTATTATTATTAACTTTATCTTTTACAAAAGATTTGATTTTACTCTGGCTTAAAGCAGAAAATATTTCAGTAGTGATGGTAGAACAAACACATATATTACATAACACACAAAATCAACATGCACATATTATATTATTATTATTATTATTATTATTAATAATAATAATAATAATAATAACCTTTATTTAACCAGGTAAGTCAATTGAGAACCAGTTCTCATTTACAATGACGTCCTGGCCAAGAGGCAACATAACAGTAATAACATAATAACATAATTATTATTATTAAAAGACAAACACATATTAAAGAACTGAAGGAACAGTTTTGATTGAATAAATGTAAACATGGCTGATGAATGTAAAATAACTTTTTTTATTGTTTGGAGGAAAATCTGAAAACATGTTAATTTTAAGAATAAACTATAGGACATTCCACATTGCTAAATCTGAATCAGAATACATACACTATATGATAATAATAATAATAATAATAATAATAATAATAATAATAATAATAGGTTACCTAGCCTGAATGTTAGCATCTCAGTTCAGTTTGGAAATAATTGTAGTTCATATCTCACTAAAGTAAACATGGCGCTGTTATTGCTGTCTAAATATAAATAAATGAGTTGAATTATAAACTGGTCCCGGACGCTACTGGCTTTAGACCGCTGAGCTTTCGGTTCAGTCAGCTCACTCACAGTAAGAGTTACTGATGCTGTATTTCATTAGCTTCAGTTAAATTGCTGAAAAATGTATAAATCACATATTTTCTGCAGTAAATAAAATAAAATTACTGGATTGGAATTAATTCTGGGCAGAAGTCCTGCTTCTGGATCTTCTAGGCGAGATCATGACCATGACATGTACAACACTTTACAGAAAACACACTTTACTTATATATTTTGAGATGTTTATATTGTTGAGATGTTATATTATTTACTCCAGTGTGAACCATCGAGCTGAGGCAGAATGAAGAATGTGAATCCAAGTGTAAAAAGTGTGCACTTATGTGCGCTTTGATAACAAATCAAAACTGAATCAAAAAAGACTAATTAAAATAATCAACACTGAAATCATTAAATAAACATTCTGGCTTTAGCGCGGCTCAGTTACGGGACGCGTTCAGTGACTCAATACATTAAAGTGATGTGCAACAGCAACTACGCTCTGAACATCTGTACGGCCTACTGAACACCTGTACGGTCTACTGAACACCTGTACGGTCTACTGAACACCTGTACGGCCTACTGAACACCTGTACGGTCTACTGAACACCTGTACGGCCTAGTGAACATCTGTACGGTCTAGTGAACACCTGTACGGTCTACTGAACACCTGTACGGCCTAGTGAACATCTGTACGGCCTACTGAACACCTGTATGGTCTACTGAACACCTGTACGGTCTACTGAACACCTGTACGGCCTACTGAACACCTGTACGGTCTACTGAACATCTGTACGGTCTAGTGAACACCTGTACGGTCTACTGAACACCTGTACGGCCTAGTGAACATCTGTACGGCCTAGTGAACATCTGTACGGTCTACTGAACACCTGTACGGCCTACTGAACACCTGTACGGCCTAGTGAACATCTGTACGGTCTAGTGAACACCTGTACGGTCTACTGAACACCTGTACGGCCTAGTGAACATCTGTACGGCCTACTGAACACCTGTACGGTCTACTGAACACCTGTACGGTCTACTGAACACCTGTACGGCCTAGTGAACATCTGTACGGTCTACTGAACATCTGTACGGTCTACTGAACACCTGTACGGCCTACTGAACACCTGTACGGCCTAGTGAACATCTGTACGGCCTACTGAACATCTGTACGGCCTACTGAACATCTGTACGGTCTACTGAACACCTGTACGGCCTACTGAACACCTGTACGGCCTAGTGAACATCTGTACGGCCTACTGAACACCTGTACGGTCTACTGAACACCTGTACGACCTAGTGAACATCTGTACGGCCTACTGAACACCTGTACGGCCTACTGAACACCTGTACGGTCTACTGAACATCTGTACGGCCTACTGAACACCTGTACGGCCTACTGAACACCTGTACGGCCTACTGAACACCTGTACGGCCTAGTGAACATCTGTACGGCCTACTGAACACCTGTACGGCCTACTGAACACCTGTACGGCCTAGTGAACATCTGTACGGCCTACTGAACACCTGTACGGCCTACTGAACACCTGTACGGCCTAGTGAACATCTGTACGGCCTACTGAACACCTGTACGGCCTAGTGAACATCTGTACGGCCTAGTGAACATCTGTACGGTCTACTGAACACCTGTACGGCCTACTGAACACCTGTACGGCCTACTGAACACCTGTACGGTCTACTGAACATCTGTACGGTCTACTGAACTCCTGTACGGCCTACTGAACACCTGTACGGTCTACTGAACATCTGTACGGTCTACTGAACTCCTGTACGGCCTACTGAACACCTGTATGGCCTACTGAACTCCTGTACGGCCTACTGAACACCTGTACGGCCTAGTGAACACCTGTACGGCCTACTAAACACCTGTACGGTCTACTGAACATCTGTACGGTCTACTGAACAACTGTACGGCCTAGTGAACACCTGTACGGCCTACTGAACACCTGTACGGTCTACTGAACACCTGTACGGTCTACTGAACAACTGTACGGCCTACTGAACATCTGTACGGCCTACTGAACACCTGTACGGCCTACTGAACACCTGTACGGCCTACTGAACATCTGTACGTACGGTCTTTACACCATGTTTCTGTCACACACACTCGATCTAACACACCCTGAAGTAAGAGTGTGTTTCTCTCTTGCATTGTCGCTTGTGTGAAAACAGCATTACAAATTCATAAAGGAATAAAATCCTAAATTATATTTCTTCTTCCTCCTGAGAAAAGCTCGAGCTGACCAGCTAACTCTAGGCATAGTGCCTTTTTTTAGGACCTTCTGCCATCTTGTGGCCACAGGTTGTTTATTCAACATTCAGTGCACACATTTTGATTTATGCATAAATTATTTAGAAATTTCTTTATCCCCAACATCCAGTTCACTCAGATGTGGTGGACCGAACCGCGGCCTGGACAAAGACACAACAAACGATTTCAGAAAAACTGCAGCAGAACAAATGAAGAAAAAAAAACCTTTTCTAAACATGAACCTGTGTGGTTTCTGTATCAGATCCTCTGTTATTGTTTAACCTGCCACACACTTTTTTATAAATTATTTCTGTATAAATGATTTTACACAGTTAAGCATTATAAGGTCACAGTTGTCATCACTCAGTCATCCTGGTCACTTATCCGGACCTTTAAAAACAATGAATTTTTGTAACTGGACCTTTATAAATTTTAGCTGATTACTGCTGGTATAAAAGACCCTAAATTTACCACAGTTATGAAAAATTCTACTTCATACAAAGTAGAATTAGTAGATTCATCTCAATCAGCAAACAGGAATGTTGAATCAGAAGTTAAGTACAACTCAGGAGTTTGGAAAGGTTTTGTTATGTCTCATTATAAATCAGAAACACTGATCCCGGCCTGTGTCATATCCTCACTTGCTGTTTTCATTGGAGTTAATGTCCTGCAGTGAGTGTGTGCTTTGTGCATTGTCCACCGCTCATAATACACAAAGTTGAAAGGCAGCGATGGTACCAGTCTGTCCCTAACAACTGGCCCGGCTCTGTACGAGATTTCACCCAGGACACCCTCCAAATGGACTGCTTTAGCCTTTCAACATGAGCGTGACATTTAAGTATCTTCTAATGTGCTTTATCATAGCAATGAGACCTTGTGATATAATGATATAAACTTTAATGCTTTCATTGTCAAGCTGTTGATTTTTTAAAAAATTTACTTTAGCCCTCACATAATCTCTAAAATCACCATCAGGTTCTGTGACTCGTTACTCCTTCACCCCAGTCTACACCTGCATATTTTTCTGACTGTATCTGAAAAAGGAGTGTGAAGAGAGAGACAGGAGACAGACAGCAGTGGAGAAGATCAAGCTAGACAGAGAGAACAACATGCACTCACTGAAAGCAGAACCAATGAGCCTGGACTCTCCGCGCTCTGATTGGGTGCTGAGCTGTAGCCTGGAGGCAGGCTCCTCCCACTGCCGGCCTGGTGGTGTCGCTGAGTGTGTGATCTGCTTGTGTCACTGTAGTGCATAAGGAGGAAGGGGGGAGGAGAGAGAGAGAGAGAGAGAGAGGCAGAGTGGAAAACAGGCCTCCACCCCGAGTGTCAGGGAAATGGGAGCCTGTATGAGGGATAAAGCAGCGAGCCTCTGCATCATCTACACCTCTGAAGCAAAGGAGCTATGGAGAAAAGGTAAGGATGTTTTACACACACACACACACACACACACAGATAAATCCAGAAGAAAGAAGAGTGAGGGATGGAGAGAGTGTGTATTGCGCAAGCAGCAGCATCTGTGCTACCATGTTGCCCTGGGAAGCGAGGCACGGGGGCGAGTGATGATCAGAGGAGGAGATGGAGGAGGTGGAGGAGATGGAGGAGATGGAGGAGAGGAGATGGAGTTGGATGCTCGCATATGCACTCAAGCTGAAAGGATTCATGCAGAAAGGATTATTGCAGGGATCTGATTTAAACACACACTAATATGTGAGCTGTGTTTCCTCATCGTGTTCCTGATGAGCAGCAGTAGTGCAGCGTTAGCTACTTCACATGTGTCAGATATTCAGCCTTAGACTTACTGCAAATCTGTTGAATTTCTTCTAAACCCTGCTGCTCAATATCGCTCTCAGACCTCACACATACCCCACATTCTCATTTTCACATATCTGACAATGCACAAACATCCTTGGCCTAAATTCAGACACATTTTCATGTCACATAAAAAGACACAATTTTGCAGTGACATGTAATGAAGCAAACCTGTGCGTGTTGTCCTCTTGCTGATTCACACATTCTGCGTTCTGCATAAACGCAAACATAATTAATGTTAAAGCCATTTCACTCTTCCTGTTTTAGTCCACAGCTCTCCTGCTGTAAAAAATCCTAATATATATATCCATCTTACTGATGAG